>NW_027464606.1:592500-690000 GCF_043290135.1 Rhipicephalus microplus
TAGAAAACGTTTTACTCGCAACTTTACAATGTTTTCTACATGATTACGACGGTTTCATGCGCTTTCACATTAGATATCGTAGTTCCCGACTTGTAATGTTGAAAAACACTACATCTCACTAAGTGACATTGTTTAATGCGGTTTTACGACGGTTGCTATGTCAACCTAACCTAAAATTCGCACTTGTATCTAAAGACGCTTAATTACACTGTTTCATTCACAATTACGATATTTGCTTGACCTCACAGTTTCTCACCAACTTATTACAGTACAGAATGCTGTATCTCGCTAAATGACATCGTTCTTTAAGGTTTCACGATACTTGCATGCGCTTTACCGAGAATGTCACAACATAGCAGTTTCGCACTTGTAACGGTACAACACGCAGTATTTGGCTTGTTCATGCCGTTTTGTGTGCTTTCACAACATTTTACCTATCGCAGTTTCGTACTCGCAATAAAACAACACTATCTCGTTAGATGACGTCGTTTTTGGTGGTTTCACGACGCTACCTAGCTTAAACTAACATAACTCAACCTAACATAACCTTCGCACTTCTATCGTTAGAAAACGTTTTACTCGCTACTTTACATTGCTTTCTACAACATTACGACGGTTTCAAGCGCTTTCACATTAGATATCGCAGTTCCCAACTTGTAAAGGTGAAAAACACTGCATCTCACTAAGTGACATTGTTTAATGCGGTTTTAGCGCGGTTCATATCTTAACCTAACCTAACCTAACCTAACCTTACCCAACCTAACCTAACATAACCTAACCTAACCTAACCTAACCAAACCTAACCTAACGTAACCTAACCTAACCTAACCTAACCTAACCTAACCTAACGACGTTTGCAAGCGCTTTCACATTAGATATCGCAGTTCCCGACTTGTAATGGTGAAAAACACTGCATCTCACTAAGTGACATTGTTTAATGCGGTTTTACGACGGTTCATATCTTAACCTAACCTAACCTTACCTAAACCAACCTAACCTAACCTAACCTAACCAAACCTTACCTAACATACCCTAACCTAACCTAACCTAACCTAACCTAACCAAACCTAACCTAACCTTACCTCACCTAACCTAACCTAACCTAACCTAACGACGTTTGCAAGCGCTTTCACATTAGATATCGCAGTTCCCGACTTGTAATGGTGAAAAACACTGCATCTCACTAAGTGACATTGTTTAATGCGGTTTTACGACGGTTCATATCTTAACCTAACCTAACATTCGCACTTGTATTAAAAAACGCTCTATTACACTGTTTCGTTCACAATTAGGATATTTGCATAACCTCACAGTTTTTCACCAACTTATTGCAGTACAGAACGCTGTATCTCGCTAAATGACATCGTTCTTTAAGGTTTCACGATACTTGCATGCGCTTTAACGAGAATATCACAACATAGCAGTTTCGCACTTGTAACGGTACAACACGCAGTATTTGGCTTGTTCAGCCGTTTTGTGTGCTTTCACATTTCACCTATCGCAGTTTCATACTCGCAATAAAACAACACTATCTCGTTAGATGACGTTGTTTTTGGTAGTTTCACGACGCTCCCTAGCTTAAACTAACATAACTCAACCTAACATGACCTTCGCACTTCTATCGTTAGAAAACGTTTTACTCGCTACTTTACATTGCTTTCTACAACATTACGACGGTTTCAAGCGCTTTCACATTAGATATCACAGTTCCCAACTTGTAAAGGTGAAAAACACTGCATCTCACTAAGTGACATTGTTTAATGCGGTTTTACGACGGTTCATACCTTAACCTAACCTAACCTAACCTAACCTTACCTAACCTAACCTAACCTAACCCAACCCAACCCAACCCAACCTAACCTAACCTAACCTAACCTAAACTAACCTAACCTAACCCAACCTAACCTAACCTAACCTAACCTAAGCCAACCTAACCCAACCCAACCCAACCTAACCTAACCTAAGCTAACCTAACCTAACCTAACCAAACCGAACCTAACCTAACTTAACCTAACCTAACGTAACCTAACCTAACCTATTCTAACGTAACCTAACCTTACCTGACCTAACCTAACCTAACGTACCCTAACCTAACCTAACATAACCTAACGTAACCTAACCTAACCTAACCTAATGTAACCTAACCTAACCTAACCCAACCTAACCCAACCCAACCCAACCCAACAACACCCAACCCAACCTAACCTAACCTAACCTATCCTTACCTAACCTAACCAAATTATCCTTACCTAACCTAACCTAACCTAACGTAACCTAACGTAACCTAACCTAACCTAACGTAACCTAACCTAACCTAACGTAACCTAACCCAACCTAACCTAACCTAACCTAACCCAACTCAACCCAACCTAACCTAATCTAACCTAACCTAACCTAACCTAACCTAACCTAACCAAACCTAACCTAACCTAACCTAACCTAACCTAACCTAACGACGGTTGCAAGCGCTTTCACAATAAATATCGCAGTTCCCCACTTTTAATGGTGAAAAACACTGCATCTCAGTAATTGACATTGTTTCATGCGGTTTTACGATGGTTCATATCTTAACCTAACCTAACATTCGCACTTGTATCTAAAAACGCTCTATTACACTGTTTTGTTCACAATTACGATATTTGCATAACCTCACAGTTTTTCACCAACTTATTGCAGTACAGAACGCTGTATCTCGCTAAATGACATTGTTCTTTAAGGTTTCACGATGCTTGCATACGCTTTAACGAGAATATCACAGTATAGCAGTGTCGCACTTGTAACGGTAGAACACGCAGTATTTGGCTTGTTCATGCCGTTTTGTGTGCTTTCACAACATTTCACCTATCGCAGTTTAATACTCGCTATAAAACAACACTATCTCGTTAGATGACGTCGTTTTTGGTAGTTTCACGACGCTACCTAGCTTAAACTAACCTAACCTAACCTAACCTTCGCACTTCTATCGTTAGAAAACGTTTTACTCGCCACTTTACAATGTTTTCTACAAGATTACGACGGTTTCATGCGCTTTCACATTAGATATCGTAGTTCCCGACTTGTAATGTTGAAAAACACTACATCACACTAAGTGACATTGTTTAATGCGGTTTTACGACGGTTGATATGTCAACCTAACCTAACATTCGCACTTGTATCTAAAGACGCTCAATTACACTGTTTCGTTCACAATTACGATATTTGCTTGACCTCACAGTTTCTCACCAACTTATTACAGTACAGAACGCTGTATCTCGCTAAATGACATCGTTCTTTAAGGTTTCACGATCCTTGCATGCGCTTTACCGAGAATGTCACAACATAGCAGTTTCGCACTTGTAACGGTACAACAAGCAGTATTTGGCTTGTTCATGCCGTTTTGTGTGCTTTCACAACATTTTACCTTTCGCAGTTTCGTACTCGCAATAAAACAACACTATCTCGTTAGATGACGTCGTTTTTGGTGGTTTCACGACGCTACCTAGCTTAAACTAACATAACTCAACCTAACATAACCTTCGCACTTCTATCGTTAGAAAACGTTTTACTCGCTACTTTACATTGCTTTCTACAACATTACGACGATTTCAAGCGCTTTCACATTAGATATCGCAGTTCCCAACTTGTAAAGGTGAAAAACACTACATCTCAGTAATTGACATTGTTTAATGCGGTTTTACGACGGTTCATATCTTAACCTAACCTAACATTCGCAGTTGTATCTAAAAACGCTCTATTACACTGTTTTGTTCACAATTACGATATTTGCATAACCTCACAGTTCTTCACCAACTTATTGCAGTACAGAACGCTGTATCTCGCTAAATGACATTGTTCTTTAAGGTTTCACGATGCTTGCATGCGCTTTAACGAGAATATCACAATATAGCAGTTTCGCACTTGTAACGGTACAACACGCAGTATTTGGCTTGTTCATGCCGTTTTGTGTGCTTTCACAACATTTTACCTATCGCAGTTTCGTACTCGCAATAAAACAACACTATCTCGTTAGATGACGTCGTTTTTGGTGGTTTCACGACGCTACCTAGCTTAAACTAACATAACTCAACCTAACATAACCTTCGCACTTCTATCGTTAGAAAACGTTTTACTCGCTACTTTACATTGCTTTCTACAACATTACGACGGTTTCAAGCGCTTTCACATTAGATATCGCAGTTCCCAACTTGTAAAGGTGAAAAACACTGCATCTCACTAAGTGACATTGTTTAATGCCGTTTTAGCGCGGTTCTTATCTTAACCTAACCCAACCTAACCTAACCCAACCTAACCTAACATAACCTAACCTAACCTAACCTAACCTAACCAAACCTAACCTAATGTAACCTAACCTAACCTAACCTAACCTAACCTAACGACGTTTGCAAGCGCTTTCACATTAGATATCGCAGTTCCCGACTTGTAATGGTGAAAAACACTGCATCTCACTAAGTGACATTGTTAAAGCGGTTTTACGACGGTTCATATCTTAACCTAACCTAACATTCGTACTTGTATTGAAAAACGCTCTATTACACTGTTTCGTTCACAATTACGATATTTGCATAACCTCACAGTTTTTCACCAACTTATTGCAGTACAGAACGCTGTATCTCGCTAAAAGACATTGTTCTTTAAGGTTTCACGATGCTTGCATGCGCTTTAACGAGAATATCACAATATAGCAGTTTCGCATTTGTAACGGTAGAACACGCAGTATTTGGCTTGTTCATGCCGTTTTGTGTGCTTTCACAACATTTCACCTATCGCAGTTTAATACTCGCAATAAAACAACACTATCTCGTTAGATGTCGTTTTTGGTAGTTTCACGACGCTACCTAGCTTAAACTAACCTAACCTAACCTAACCTTCGCACTTCTATCTATCGTTATAAAACGTTTTACTCGCAACTTTACAATGTTTTCTACAAGATTACGACGGTTTCATGCGCTTTCACATTAGATATCGCAGTTCCCAACTTCCAAACGTGAAAAACACTGCATCTCACTAAGTGACATTGTTTATTGCGGTTTTACGACGGTTCATACCTTAACCTAACGTAACCTAACCTAACCTAACCCAACCTAACCTAACATAACCTAACCTAACCTAACCTAACCAAACCTAACCTAACGTAACCTAACCTAACCTAACCAAACCTAACCTAACCTAACGACGTTTGCAAGCGCTTTCACATTAGATATCGCAGTTCCCGACTTGTAATGGTGAAAAACACTGCATCTCACTAAGTGACATTGTTTAATGCGGTTTTACGACGGTTCATATCTTAACCTAACCTAACATTCGCACTTGTATTAAAAAACGCTCTATTACACTGTTTCGTTCACAATTAGGATATTTGCATAACCTCACAGTTTTTCACCAACTTATTGCAGTACAGAACGCTGTATCTCGCTAAATGACATCGTTCTTTAAGGTTTCACGATGCTTGCATGCGCTTTAACGAGAATATCACAACATAGCAGTTTCGCACTTGTAACGGTACAACACGCAGTATTTGGCTTGTTCATGCCGTTTTGTGTGCTTTCACAACATTTCACCTATCGCAGTTTCGTACTCGCAATAAAACAACACTATCTCGTTAGATGACGTTGTTTTTGGTAGTTGCACGACGCTACCTAGCTTAAACTAACATAACTCAACCTAACATGACCTTCGCACTTCTATCGTTAGAAAACGTTTTACTCGCTACTTTACATTGCTTTCTACAACATTACGACGGTTTCAAGCGCTTTCACATTAGATATCGCAGTTCCCAACTTGTAAAGGTGAAAAACACTGCATCTCACTAAGTGACATTGTTTAATGCGGTTTTAGCGCGGTTCATATCTTAACCTACCCTAACCTAACCTAACCTAACCCAACCTAACCTAACATAACCTAACCTAACCTAACCTAACCAAACCTAACCTAACCTAACGTAACCTAACCTAACCTAACCTAACCTAACCTAACCTAACCTAACCTAACGACGTTTGCAAGCGCTTTCACATTAGATATCGCAGTTCCCGACTTGTAATGGTGAAAAACACTGCATCTCACTAAGTGACATTGTTTAATGCGGTTTTACGACGGTTCATATCTTAACCTAACCTAACATTCGTACTTGTATTGAAAAACGCTCTATTACACTGTTTCGTTCACAATTACAATATTTGCATAACCTCACAGTTTTTCACCAACTTATTGCAGTACAGAACGCTGTATCTCGCTAAATGACATTGTTCTTTAAGGTTTCACGATGCTTGCATGCGCTTTAACGAGAATATCACAATATAGCAGTTTCGTACTTGTAACGGTAGAACACGCAGTATTTGGCTTGTTCATGCCGTTTTGTGTGCTTTCACAACATTTCACCTATCGCAGTTTAATACTCGCAATAAAACAACACTATCTCGTTAGATGTCGTTTTTGGTAGTTTCACGACGCTACCTAGCTTAAACTAACCTAACCTAACCTAACCTAACCTTCGCACTTCTATCGTTAGAAAACGTTTTACTCGCAACTTTACAATGTTTTCTACAAGATTACGACGGTTTCATGCGCTTTCACATTAGATATCGTAGTTCCCGACTTGTAATGTTGAAAAACACTACATCTAACTAAGTGACATTGTTTAATGCGGTTTTACGACGGTTGATATGTCAACCTAACCTAACATTCGCACTTGTATCTAAAGACGCTCAATTACACTGTTTCGTTCACAATTACGATATTTGCTTGACCTCACAGTTTCTCACCAACTTATTACAGTACAGAACGCTGTATCTCGCTAAATGACATCGTTCTTTAAGGTTTCACGATCCTTGCATGCGCTTTACCGAGAATGTCACAACATAGCAGTTTCGCACTTGTAACGGTACAACAAGCAGTATTTGGCTTGTTCATGCCGTTTTGTGTGCTTTCACAACATTTTACCTATCGCAGTTTCGTACTCGCAATAAAACAACACTATCTCGTTAGATGACGTCCTTTTTGGTGGTTTCACGACGCTACCTAGCTTAAACTAACATAACTCAACCTAACATAACCTTCGCACTTCTATCGTTAGAAAACGTTTTACTCGCTACTTTACATTGCTTTCTACAACATTACGACGATTTCAAGCGCTTTCACATTAGATATCGCAGTTCCCAACTTGTAAAGGTGAAAAACACTACATCTCAGTAATTGACATTGTTTAATGCGGTTTTACGACGGTTCATATCTTAACCTAACCTAACATTCGCAGTTGTATCTAAAAACGCTCTATTACACTGTTTTGTTCACAATTACGATATTTGCATAACCTCACAGTTCTTCACCAACTTATTGCAGTACAGAACGCTGTATCTCGCTAAATGACATTGTTCTTTAAGGTTTCACGATGCTTGCATGCGCTTTAACGAGAATATCACAATATAGCAGTTTCGCACTTGTAACGGTACAACACGCAGTATTTGGCTTGTTCATGCCGTTTTGTGTGCTTTCACAACATTTTACCTATCGCAGTTTCGTACTCGCAATAAAACAACACTATCTCGTTAGATGACGTCGTTTTTGGTGGTTTCACGACGCTACCTAGCTTAAACTAACATAACTCAACCTAACATAACCTTCGCACTTCTATCGTTAGAAAACGTTTTACTCGCTACTTTACATTGCTTTCTACAACATTACGACGGTTTCAAGCGCTTTCACATTAGATATCGCAGTTCCCAACTTGTAAAGGTGAAAAACACTGCATCTCACTAAGTGACATTGTTTAATGCCGTTTTAGCGCGGTTCTTATCTTAACCTAACCCAACCTAACCTAACCCAACCTAACCTAACATAACCTAACCTAACCTAACCTAACCTAACCAAACCTAACCTAATGTAACCTAACCTAACCTAACCTAACCTAACCTAACGACGTTTGCAAGCGCTTTCACATTAGATATCGCAGTTCCCGACTTGTAATGGTGAAAAACACTGCATCTCACTAAGTGACATTGTTAAAGCGGTTTTACGACGGTTCATATCTTAACCTAACCTAACATTCGTACTTGTATTGAAAAACGCTCTATTACACTGTTTCGTTCACAATTACGATATTTGCATAACCTCACAGTTTTTCACCAACTTATTGCAGTACAGAACGCTGTATCTCGCTAAAAGACATTGTTCTTTAAGGTTTCACGATGCTTGCATGCGCTTTAACGAGAATATCACAATATAGCAGTTTCGCATTTGTAACGGTAGAACACGCAGTATTCGGCTTGTTCATGCCGTTTTGTGTGCTTTCACAACATTTCACCTATCGCAGTTTAATACTCGCAATAAAACAACACTATCTCGTTAGATGTCGTTTTGGGTAGTTTCACGACGCTACCTAGCTTAAACTAACCTAACCTAACCTAACCTTCGCACTTCTATCGTTATAAAACGTTTTACTCGCAACTTTACAATGTTTTCTACAAGATTACGACGGTTTCATGCGCTTTCACATTAGATATCGCAGTTCCCAACTTCCAAACGTGAAAAACACTGCATCTCACTAAGTGACATTGTTTATTGCGGTTTTACGACGGTTCATACCTTAACCTAACGTAACCTAACCTAACCTAACCCAACCTAACCTAACATAACCTAACCTAACCTAACCTAACCAAACCTAACCTAACGTAACCTAACCTAACCTAACCAAACCTAACCTAACCTAACGACGTTTGCAAGCGCTTTCACATAAGATATCGCAGTTCCCGACTTGTAATGGTGAAAAACACTGCATCTCACTAAGTGACATTGTTTAATGCGGTTTTACGACGGTTCATATCTTAACCTAACCTAACATTCGCACTTGTATTAAAAAACGCTCTATTACACTGTTTCGTTCACAATTAGGATATTTGCATAACCTCACAGTTTTTCACCAACTTATTGCAGTACAGAACGCTGTATCTCGCTAAATGACATCGTTCTTTAAGGTTTCACGATGCTTGCATGCGCTTTAACGAGAATATCACAACATAGCAGTTTCGCACTTGTAACGGTACAACACGCAGTATTTGGCTTGTTCATGCCGTTTTGTGTGCTTTCACAACATTTCACCTATCGCAGTTTCGTACTCGCAATAAAACAACACTATCTCGTTAGATGACGTTGTTTTTGGTAGTTGCACGACGCTACCTAGCTTAAACTAACATAACTCAACCTAACATGACCTTCGCACTTCTATCGTTAGAAAACGTTTTACTCGCTACTTTACATTGCTTTCTACAACATTACGACGGTTTCAAGCGCTTTCACATTAGATATCGCAGTTCCCAACTTGTAAAGGTGAAAAACACTGCATCTCACTAAGTGACATTGTTTAATGCGGTTTTAGCGCGGTTCATATCTTAACCTACCCTAACCTAACCTAACCTAACCCAACCTAACCTAACATAACCTAACCTAACCTAACCTAACCAAACCTAACCTAACCTAACGTAACCTAACCTAACCTAACCTAACCTAACCTAACGACGTTTGCAAGCGCTTTCACATTAGATATCGCAGTTCCCGACTTGTAATGGTGAAAAACACTGCATCTCACTAAGTGACATTGTTTAATGCGGTTTTACGACGGTTCATATCTTAACCTAACCTAACATTCGTACTTGTATTGAAAAACGCTCTATTACACTGTTTCGTTCACAATTACAATATTTGCATAACCTCACAGTTTTTCACCAACTTATTGCAGTACAGAACGCTGTATCTCGCTAAATGACATTGTTCTTTAAGGTTTCACGATGCTTGCATGCGCTTTAACGAGAATATCACAATATAGCAGTTTCGTACTTGTAACGGTAGAACACGCAGTATTTGGCTTGTTCATGCCGTTTTGTGTGCTTTCACAACATTTCACCTATCGCAGTTTAATACTCGCAATAAAACAACACTATCTCGTTAGATGTCGTTTTTGGTAGTTTCACGACGCTACCTAGCTTAAACTAACCTAACCTAACCTAACCTAACCTTCGCACTTCTATCGTTAGAAAACGTTTTACTCGCAACTTTACAATGTTTTCTACAAGATTACGACGGTTTCATGCGCTTTCACATTAGATATCGTAGTTCCCGACTTGTAATGTTGAAAAACACTACATCTCACTAAGTGACATTGTTTAATGCGGTTTTACGACGGTTGCTATGTCAACCTAACCTAACATTCGCACTTGTATCTAAAGACGCTCAATTACACTGTTTCATTCACAATTACGATATTTGCTTGACCTCACAGTTTCTCACCAACTTATTACAGTACAGAATGCTGTATCTCGCTAAATGACATCGTTCTTTAAGGTTTCACGATACTTGCATGCGCTTTACCGAGAATGTCACAACATAGCAGTTTCGCACTTGTAACGGTACAACACGCAGTATTTGGCTTGTTCATGCCGTTTTGTGTGCTTTCACAACATTTTACCTATCGCAGTTTCGTACTCGCAATAAAACAACACTATCTCGTTAGATGACGTCGTTTTTGGTGGTTTCACGACGCTACCTAGCTTAAACTAACATAACTCAACCTAACATAACCTTCGCACTTCTATCGTTAGAAAACGTTTTACTCGCTACTTTACATTGCTTTCTACAACATTACGACGGTTTCAAGCGCTTTCACATTAGATATCGCAGTTCCCAACTTGTAAAGGTGAAAAACACTGCATCTCACTAAGTGACATTGTTTAATGCGGTTTTAGCGCGGTTCATATCTTAACCTAACCTAACCTAACCTAACCTAACCTAACCCAACCTAACCTAACATAACGTAACCTAATCTAACCTAACCAAACCTAACCTAACGTAACCTAACCTAACCTAACCTAACCTAACCTAACGACGTTTGCAAGCGCTTTCACATTAGATATCGCAGTTCCCGACTTGTAATGGTGAAAAACACTGCATCTCACTAAGTGACATTGTTTAATGCGGTTTTACGACGGTTCATATCTTAACCTAACCTAACCTTACCTAAACCAACCTAACCTAACCTAACCTAACCAAACCTTACCTAACATACCCTAACCTAACCTAACCTAACCTAACCTAACCAAACCTAACCTAACCTAACCTCACCTAACCTAACCTAACCTAACCTAACGACGTTTGCAAGCGCTTTCACACTAGATATCGCAGTTCCCAACTTGTAAAGGTGAAAAACACTAGATCTCAGTAATTGACATTGTTTAATGCGGTTTTACGACGGTTCATATCTTAACCTAACCTAACATTCGCACTTGTATCTAAAAACGTTCTATTACACTGTTTTGTTCACAATTACGATATTTGCATAACCTCACAGTTTTTCACCAACTTATTGCAGTACAGAACGCTGTATCTCGCTAAATGACATTGTTCTTTAAGGTTTCACGATGCTTGCATGCGCTTTAACGAGAATATCACAATATAGCAGTTTCGCACTTGTAACGGTACAACACGCAGTATTTGGCTTGTTCATGCCGTTTTGTGTGCTTTCACATTTCACCTATCGCAGTTTAATACTCGCTATAAAACAACACTATCTCGTTAGATGACGTCGTTTTTGGTAGTTTCACGACGCTACCTAGCTTAAACTAACCTTACCTAACCTAACCTTCGCACTTCTATCGTTAGAAAACGTTTTACTCGCCACTTTACAATGTTTTCTACACGATTACGACGGTTTCATGCGCTTTCACATTAGATATCGTAGTTCCCGACTTGTAATGTTGAAAAACACTACATCTCACTAAGTGACATTGTTTAATGCGGTTTTAAGACGGTTGATATGTCAACCTAACCTAACATTCGCACTTGTATCTAAAGACGCTCAATTACACTGTTTCGTTCACAATTACGATATTTGCTTGACCTCACAGTTTCTCACCAACTTATTACAGTACAGAACGCTGTATCTCGCTAAATGACATCGTTCTTTAAGGTTTCACGATCCTTGCATGCGCTTTACCGAGAATGTCACAACATAGCAGTTTCGCACTTGTAACGGTACAACACGCAGTATTTGGCTTGTTCATGCCGTTTTGTGTGCTTTCACAACATTTCACCTATTGCAGTTTCGTACTCGCAATAAAACAACACTATCTCTTTAGATGACGTCGTTTTTGGTGGTTTCACGACGCTACCTAGCTTAAACTAACATAACTCAACCTAACATAACCTTCGCACTTCTATCGTTAGAAAACGTTTTACTCGCTACTTTACATTGCTTTCTACAACATTACGACGGTTTCAAGCGCTTTCACATTAGATATCGCAGTTCCCAACTTGTAAAGGTGAAAAACACTGCATCTCACTAAGTGACATTGTTTAATGCGGTTTTAGCGCGGTTCATATCTTAACCTAACCTAACCTAACCTAACCCAACCTAACCTAACATAACCTAACCTAACCTAACCTAACCTAACCAAACCTAACCTAACGTAACCTAACCTAACCTAACCTAACCTAACCTAACCTAACGACGTTTGCAAGCGCTTTCACATTAGATATCGCAGTTCCCGACTTGTAATGGTGAAAAACACTGCATCTCACTAAGTCACATTGTTAAAGCGGTTTTACGACGGTTCATATCTTAACCTAACCTAACATTCGTACTTGTATTGAAAAACGCTCTATTACTCTGTTTCGTTCACAATTACGATATTTGCATAACCTCACAGTTTTTCACCAACTTATTGCAGTACAGAACGCTGTATCTCGCTAAATGACATTGTTCTTTAAGGTTTCACGATGCTTGCATGCGCTTTAACGAGAATATCACAATATAGCAGTTTCGCACTTGTAACGGTAGAACACGCAGTATTTGGCTTGTTCATGCCGTTTTGTGTGCTTTCACAACATTTCACCTATCGCAGTTTAATACTCGCAATAAAACAACACTATCTCGTTAGATGTCGTTTTTGGTAGTTTCACGACGCTACCTAGCTTAAACTAACCTAACCTAACCTAACCTTCGCACTTCTATCGTTAGAAAACGTTTTACTCGCAACTTTACAATGTTTTCTACAAGATTACGACGGTTTCATGCGCTTTCACATTAGATATCGCAGTTCCCAACTTGCAAAGGTGAAAAACACTGCATCTCACTAAGTGACATTGTTTATTGCGGTTTTACGACGGTTCATACCTTAACCTAACGTAACCTAACCTAACCTAACCCAACCTAACCTAACATAACCTAACCTAACCTAACCTAACTAAACCTAACCTAACGTAACCTAACCTAACCTAACCAAACCTAACCTAACCTAACGACGTTTGCAAGCGCTTTCACATTAGATATCGCAGTTCCCGACTTGTAATGGTGAAAAACACTGCATCTCACTAAGTGACATTGTTTAATGCGGTTTTACGACGGTTCATATCGTAACCTAACCTAACATTCGCACTTGTATTAAAAAACGCTCTATTACACTGTTTCGTTCACAATTAGGATATTTGCATAACCTCACAGTTTTTCACCAACTTATTGCAGTACAGAACGCTGTATCTCGCTAAATGACATCGTTCTTTAAGGTTTCACGATGCTTGCATGCGCTTTAACGAGAATATCACAACATAGCAGTTTCGCACTTGTAACGGTACAACACGCAGTATTTGGCTTGTTCATGCCGTTTTGTGTGCTTTCACAACATTTCACCTATCGCAGTTTCGTACTCGCAATAAAACAACACTATCTCGTTAGATGACGTTGTTTTTGGTAGTTGCACGACGCTACCTAGCTTAAACTAACATAACTCAACCTAACATGACCTTCGCACTTCTATCGTTAGAAAACGTTTTACTCGCTACTTTACATTGCTTTCTACAACATTACGACGGTTTCAAGCGCTTTCACATTAGATATCACAGTTCCCAACTTGTAAAGGTGAAAAACACTGCATCTCACTAAGTGACATTGTTTAATGCGGTTTTACGACGGTTCATACCTTAACCTAACCTAACCTAACCTAACCTAACCTTACCTAACCTAACCTAACCTAACCTAACCCAACCCAACCCAACCTAACCTAACCTAACCTAACCTAAACTATCCTAACCTAACCCAACCTAACCTAACCTAACCTAACCTAACCCAACCTAACCCAACCCAACCCAACCTAACCTAACCTAAGCTAACCTAACCTAACCTAACCAAACCTAACCTAACCTAACTTAACCTAACCTAACGTTACCTAACCTAACCTATTCTAACGTAACCTAACCTTACCTGACCTAATTTAACCTAACGTAACCTAACCTAACCTAACATAACCTAACGTAACCTAACCTAACCTAACCTAACGTAACCTAACCTAACCTAACCCAACCTAACCCAACCCAACCCAACCCAACAACACCCAACCCAACCTAACCTAACCTTACCTAACCTAACCAAATTATCCTTACCTAACCTAACCTAACCTAACGTGACCTAACCTAACCTAACGTAACCTAACCTAACCTAACGTAACCTAACCTAACCTAACCTAACCCAACCTAACCTAACCTAACCTAACCTAACCCAACTCAACCCAACCTAACCTAATCTAACCTAACCTAACCTAACCTAACCAAACCTAACCTAACCTAACCTAACCTAACGACGGTTGCAAGCGCTTTCACATTAATTATCGCAGTTCCCCACTTTTAATGGTGAAAAACACTGCATCTCCGTAATTGACATTGTTTAATGCGGTTTTACGACGGTTCATATCTTAACCTAACCTAACATTCGCACTTGTATCTAAAAACGCTCTATTACACTGTTTTGTTCACAATTACGATACTTGCATAACCTCACAGTTTTTCACCAACTTATTGCAGTACAGAACGCTGTATCTCACTAAATGACATTGTTCTTTAAGGTTTCACGATGCTTGCATGCGCTTTAACGAGAATATCACAATATAGCAGTTTCGCACTTGTAACGGTAGAACACGCAGTGTTTGGCTTGTTCATGCCGTTTTGTGTGCTTTCACAACATTTCACCTATCGCAGTTTAATACTCGCAATAAAACAACACTATCTCGTTAGATGACGTCGTTTTTGGTAGTTTCACGACGCCACCTAGCTTAAACTAACCTAACCTAACCTTCGCACTTCTATCGTTAGAAAACGTTTTACTCGCAACTTTACAATGTTTTCTACAAGATTACGACGGTTTCATGCGCTTTCACATTAGATATCGTAGTTCCCGACTTGTAATGTTGAAAAACACTACATCTCACTAAGTGACATTGTTTAATGCGGTTTTACGACGGTTGCTATGTCAACCTAACCTAACATTCGCACTTGTATCTAAAGACGCTCAATTACACTGTTTCATTCACAATTACGATATTTGCTTCACCTCACAGTTTCTCACCAACTTATTACAGTACAGAATGCTGTATCTCGCTAAATGACATCGTTCTTTAAGGTTTCACGATACTTGCATGCGCTTTACCGAGAATGTCACAACATAGCAGTTTCGCACTTGTAACGGTACAACACGCAGTATTTGGCTTGTTCATGCCGTTTTGTGTGCTTTCACAACATTTCACCTATTGCAGTTTCGTACTCGCAATAAAACAACACTATCTCGTTAGATGACGTCGTTTTTGGTGGTTTCACGACGCTACCTAGCTTAAACTAACATAACTCAACCTAACATAACCTTCGCACTTCTATCGTTAGAAAACGTTTTACTCGCTACTTTACATTGCTTTCTACAACATTACGACGGTTTCAAGCGCTTTCACATTAGATATCACAGTTCCCAACTTGCAAAGGTGAAAAACACTGCATCTCACTAAGTGACATTGTTTAATGCGGTTTTACGACGGTTCATACCTTAACCTAACCTAACCTAACCTAACCCAACCTAACCTAACATAACCTAACCTAACCTAACCTAACCTAACCTAACCTAACCTAACCTAACCTAACCTAACCTAACCTAACCTAACCTAACCTAACCTAACCTAACCTAACCTAACCTAACCTAACCTAACCTAACCTAACCTAACCTAACCTAACGCAACCTAACCTAACCTAACCCAACCTAACCTAACATAACCTAACCTAACCTAACCTAACTAAACCTAACCTAACGTAACCTAACCTAACCTAACCAAACCTAACCTAACCTAACGACGTTTGCAAGCGCTTTCACATTAGATATCGCAGTTCCCGACTTGTAATGGTGAAAAACACTGCATCTCACTAAGTGACATTGTTTAATGCGGTTTTACGACCCCAGGCAGCACGCCGCCGTTGGACCAATCTTGGACCAACATCGGCTAACATCGGCACCGACGTCGGCCCGACGTCGGAAGTGCAACTTCTTCCAATGTCGGGCCGACGTTCAAGCCAATGATGGGCCGACGTTTTGCCGATGTTTTAGCCAGTATGCAACCAACATTGGGCCGACGAAGGCCCATCGTATTGCCGACAAAGCTGCCAATGTTCGGCCAACATTGGGCCATATTTCAGCCAATCACATGCCATTTTTACGCCGATGTTTGCTGCACGACGAATATTGGCTACGGATGTACGACCGACATTGGACCAATCCAGGGCCACATTGCAGCCAATCAAATGCCGTTATTACACCGATGTTTCCTGCACGACGAATATTGGCTACTGATTGGCTTGCCATTATGTAACCATTATTAGTAGGGAATTTTTCTTACCATAAGATTTAAACAATATGCCTCGATGACCCGCTCATGTAGCTTTGCAGCCCTGTATACTTGGGGCAACAGAAAATTGAATGCTGAGAACTGAAAGCAGTTACCCGATCTATTTCATCTTTAATACCTCATTCCCTTTGCTAACACTAGAAGCGTAGTTTATTTTTTTACCAATTTATCTTTTGCAATAGCGAGTGCTTTATTTGGTACTGGTATTTGGTACAGCAAATCGAAAAAAGTCGTTAGGAAGTAAATGTTGAAAGCGTATGTCCCCCACATGGTAATCGAGAATATTCATAGTTTAGAGCATTTTTTTGTAACTAAAACATGGTGATGGTGCTTCCGAATTAGCATAAGCTAGCCGAACAGTGCACCACCGACAGTCTGCAGACCATTTATTCTTTGTTTTTTTATTTATTTGGTACAACAAAAAATGTATACATTGAAAAATATATATACACAACTAAAAAAGGCCCGCTCTACTGCAGGTCAGGTTGCGTTGGGGGCACAGTGACAGTGGTGCTGTCAAGGCCCTGGCTGCTGTGGCTGGGCAGGAAGCCAGCTGCCGCGAGCAGCCGATAATCTGCACTCTGAAAGTGGGGATCATCGGGCTGCTCCACAACAAATGCTTCTCTGAAGCGCCGCTTCCTGCCCCCACAGCGATCACCAGACCCTGGCAGCCACCTCTTAATAAAGTTGAGGGCCTCCGCCTGGTCGCACCCTGCTTTTTGGCGGATGACATCTGCATACAAGAACAAAAATACCATAGCACACATAAAGCACTGCAGTACAGAGAATACACAAGGGTACACACACATAAAATAATGAACAAGTCTAACCTGTCACTAATCTACAGAGCCTCAGGTTCACAAAGGCCCTTTTCCCTTTTCTGCCATGAAGGCTGTACAGCACTTGCACGTCATGTGCCAATACAGCCTTCATGGCATTCACACCAATTTCTCAGAGGCCAAGTCCCCCAATCTGCAGGAGGTGCTTGCGCTGTAAAAAAATGCAAGCATAGATGGGGTAAACGCAACAGCACATCGAAATGTTTTCATGATAAAATCTGCAAGAAGAGGACACTGAAAACAACAACTTGAATTTTTGGGCATCACAACATTTCATTGTTTTTTTTCGCTAACTTCAACTCAATTGACCTAAAATGGTTTCCACATCAGCCCTCTCACACTCAGTGTGAGAACCTTTCAGAGTCCTTCTCTGAATGCAGTTTCGCTGTTATGAAATCAAATACAACACTGTTATAACCCTTCATAAATATTGATTCTAGCTATGAAATAGTATAATTACTTTGTACAGTGCTCGAATTCCAATACACGTTTCTTCGAGGTTACAATGTCTTTGCCTGAATGTTGACCAGGAGTAGCTTCTACAGGTGAAAAACGATGAAATATGTGGAATTCAAAAAGAAGCTAGGACATGTTTTTAATCAATGCATTGTAAGCAGAGCACAACAAGATAAATGAACATGATCAAGGCATACTAAGAGGCAACCTTAGAGCGACCAAATCTTGGTCATAGATGAAACTGATAGAAAAATAAAGGTCGCACTAGATGATCGCACCATTTGCTGTTTATATTTTTCTGTGATAGCCAACAAAGAGGCATGTCGCTATAGAAATCTCATCACAATAAACAAAGGTGCATTTTTCTTCACACTGCGAAATTGGGTGCATGTTAGATTTTTAAAAAAGTAAGAAATCGGCTAACACAAGGCAGGGTGAACTGTAGCTCAAAGTAGAGAGAGCCGCAGCGGACACGAAATAGGGTGATAAATGAACAAAATTACTGAATGTCTGTTTTAAGCAGGCTATTGCTAGTCACTGCCCATCAAACACACGATGCCGCCTACATCGTCTGCTAGCTTAGGACAGTTCCGTCGGACTTCACAGACTATAGTAAATACAGTCGAATCTCATTAATTCCAACACACTTAATTCGAACTGACGCTGTGGTCCTATCAAAGCTATACCGCGCTCCGAAAATGCTCTCAGCACCCCGCCCAATCCTGCGGTGGCACTTCCGACACCTCATCGCTGTGCTTGAAGAAGAAAATGAAGAAAAGGAAAGAAAAGACTGCGGTGGAATGTTTGCCAAATGCCAATCTGCGACATTCCTGTGCCCCGCTTCGGCTTTTTCCGTCCCTGCCACGTAGAGACCCTTCTCTTCTTAACACTGCGCATGAAGAGAAAGAGGGGAGAAAAAGCTGTCGCAGAGAGTTGGCTCTCTCATGCCGATCTGCAACGCGCCAGTGTCACGCTTCCCTGTTTTTCGTTCCTGCTATGTAGAGACTCTTATCCTTTCAACACCGCGCATGAAGAGAGAAAAAAAAAAAAGCTGCCGCGGAGTGTTTCTCTCTCGAATGCCGATCTGCTTTTCTCCAGGTGGAGACGCTCCTCCATTCTCATCATGTGCTGGCCACGCTCCGGCTGCAGCGCAGATAATAACAGTGGAAACACAGTTGTCTTCGAAGAGTGTCAGCACTGGACATTGCCGCGCGTAACTTCTTTTGCCAGGAGAATACTGAAGCCGAAGTACAAATGCTTTGCAAACTGCACGCAAAACTTGTTGACTCGTTGCAAGGCCAACGTGTACAGACATGTATTGACAACTTTAATTAACGACGGATGTCCTGTAATTTGTGAATAAAACTTCTCCATGCACATGCATCACTGCATGGTGAGCCCTCCTCTCGTTTACCGTATTTACTCTATTCTACCGCGCCCTCAATTGTAACGCGCGCCCGGTTTCCACGACAAAAAAAAAAAAAAAAAAAACCTAAGACATCGGTTGCAACGCGCACCCTTTTTTCTCGTTGGCCCGCTTGATCACACCACTCGCGAAAACGACTTTTTTTGAGAGCGTCTTCCGTTTAAATATGAAGTACGGGGGAAGCTTATGCCTATCTGACGTGCAACAGAGCATTGCTGTCACTCTAGTTTTACCGTGGCCCGATGTCAGTACACAAACTTGCTTCGCCCCCTTCTCCAAGACAATTGTGGTGCCAGGCATGTCGAAGTAAAGGGGCGTGTGATCGGCATTCCCGATTTGCCCAAGCAGGTAGCCGTTGTTGTGCCGCAAGTTTAGGAGGAACCTCTGAAGACTCTGAAGCTTTTCTTCGTACTCCTCCGGCAACTTCCGGCATATGCCCGTTCGCCTTCGGAGGG
The DNA here is from genome assembly GCF_043290135.1 of Rhipicephalus microplus. Lineage (NCBI taxonomy): Eukaryota > Metazoa > Arthropoda > Arachnida > Ixodida > Ixodidae > Rhipicephalus > Rhipicephalus microplus. Next base: position 612,371 of record NW_027464606.1, read on the forward strand.
AAAAGCCTTTTCTCTTCATTAAGTTCGTTATCCAGCACCTGCTCACTTTAAAATGGCTCTGCATTAGCCCTTTTTCTAAGGCTAACTGCATAGCCTGCACTTGGAGCAGTTCTGTCGTCACGGGCCGCTGTGCCGCTCACTGCTTAATCACATACTCGCCGAGCAGCTCTTCAATTTGTGGAAACCGACCCTGCTGTGGTCCACTGAAGCCTTTGCGTGAATCTTTGCTGTCGACAATATTCTGCTTTTGTTTCCGCCAGTCCTGCACGCACGTTTCGGGAACTCCGAATTACCGCAATGCGGCCCGATTTTTGTCCGTTCCGGCACACGCGACGACTTTTCTTTTAGAAGCAGCATTGTGGTGCACTCGTCGAGTTTTTGGAGTCGGCCCTACCATGCCGTCGATGCTAATGTACTACAAGATGACGAACTCCTCAGCACACGTATGAAGTGCCGCGCATGGGAAACACATAGGCAGAAATGACCGACGCGCCATGCCGACGCACGTAGGGGGCGGCCATTTTGTAAGTGGCGATGGCAATAGAATGACCATATTCATTTTTTTTTCGTACTCGATTCTAGCGCACATGCGATTTATGAACTCTCTTAACCGGAAAAAAGGTGCTTGTTAGATTAAGGTAATTACGGTAACTTTCATTATTTTGAACTTCTTTTAATTTGAACAAATTTTCTGGCCTCTGGAGTACGAATTATTCATATTCGACTGTAGTACAGTGGCTCATGAGATAACCTGACTAGTTTGTTTCCCGAAACACCTAAAGCAGTACTAAATTTCTGCCTGTTACATAGGCATATTAAAAATCAAGAAATATACACCAAAGCTGCAGCCACAGCTTTACTCTGCACAGCTGCCTCTGCTGCCTCCACATCTCCAATTGTACCAGCAGGCAGCCGGGGAAGGTCAGAGGGGCACTGTGCTGGCAGGGCGTGCTGAGGCACGGACAAGAGCCGTACCTTGTGCTTCAGCTGTCGCACATCCTGCAGAACCTCTCTTTGTTGCTGCCGGATGCCAAGTTGGATCCGCAGGGTCCGTAGCAATAGAGCTGAAACATACAAGAGTACATACCATATTTACTCGCACAATTTGCATCCTCACATAATTTGCTCACCAGTATAATTAGCCAGCCTGCTTTACTACAAGAAACTTTTTGCTCGCATACTTTGCCCTCCCCAACCAGCCCGAGCCACCTTGCCAGCACACACACAGACACATTTGACTTCATGATGCTCTGGTCAGGCACATCTCTTGTCGAGCAGGTGAGTGCAGTCTTACACAAAATGGACTGAGTGCAAGGTCCCTTCTTCCATGAACTTTTATGCTTTCCCTAGAATATCGAACTTGAAAACTGAAACCTGTTTATGTGTAGTCCGAAATGCCTAAAGGTTTGCCTCCTATCTTCCCACCTCTTCCACGGCAAGAATGTATTCCAGAGACACAGCACAGATGTTGAACGCGTGCAAGGACCTGTCACTAGATGAGGCAGGTTTTCGCACTCATTTTTTTTTTCGGTTTCGCCATCTGGCCATTGCGTTTTTACCATTCCTTGTGATAGGCTACAATAATTATATACGAGGCAGATTGCTGTTATAAAGCTTACCGAAGAAAACTGAAACCGTGCTACCGCTAAGCACATCAGCGTGGAGTTCTTCGACATGCAATATTCAGTATGGGAGCCAGCAGAAGAGTGCGTTGAATAAGACTTAGCATAGAAGCTTGGGTTTGTTGGTTAGATATCGGAGGGAACACAACGCAATAGAAGACTGGGACAAGGAATGGACACACACACACATGAAGGGCGACACACACAGCACTGTGTTGGCATTGCGCTTCCTTGTCTGCATCTTACTTTACGTTGGGTTCCCGACAACTATTGGAGAGTACTTATGTTCTCTGGTATAACCCTGTCGTGGGAACTGGTTTTTGTGAGCACTGTTCGGAAGAACTTCAAGAAAATGGGGGCATTTGAACAGGCTTAGCAAACAAATGACAATCAGCTTTGAGACAGCTGTGACAGCGCCTGCAACATATATTCCCAGTTGAGCTTTTAGGCCAGTGATTCCTACTAGCTTCGCACATGACCGGATTGATAAAAAAAGTACACATAATACGCGAGTATATACCGCATTTGACTCTGTAGCTTTGATGAACCAGGCAGATACACAAATTTATCCAAAACTCCATTGATTCTGTTGCAAAATTATTCAACAAACAAATTGCGATGTTATCCATGTGTTATCCATGTTGTCCATACGATTGTGGCACTTTACCATTGCAGCTTTCCAGGAGGCACACATAGTACAGCGTTAGTTCACCACTCGCAGTTAATTGTATGCAGTAGGTTGCTCACAGCAACTGACTGCATGCAATGGTGAACATCTTGCATGCTTGCACCGCTGTTTCAGCATGCTGGCTGCTTCCCATACGGCTATCAATTGATGTTCACAAAATTGGGAAGATGAAGAAAGACTACACAGTGCCCTCTGGCCACCCTATACTCCAAACCTCCAGCCAACAAGCAAACAAAAGAAACAGAAGTATGCAAATGAATATTATTCCTAATGCAGCTGGAATGGAGTGTAGTTTTCACCAATTCTGTGTGTTAAGTCAATATGGAGTGAGTTAACTCCATAAAGTAGCTTTTCTCATAACAGTGTTCACTCTATTGTAACACAAGCAGTGACTTCATAGCATCTAGAAGGAAAAATAGAATCTTCAGTATTTGATAGAAATGTGAGGCTCTACCTTAAAACAACAATAATCTGGAAGAAGAACTCATTACATTCGAAAAAAAAAGAGGTAGCACAGTTGATCCCCTTTACAAGAGACACTGATGTAACAGACAAACGGGGATAAGAGGCACCAGTGTGCAGGCTGACATTTGGCCCATCATGCATCAGGCACTCCGTAGATGCGCCTGTCCAGACGGGAGCCCTGCAGTCAAGCATGCTGAGCAAGACTGTTGACCACTGTACAATGACACATTGCCACAAAATTTCAAAACTTCATTTCACAGACTTCTGCAAAAGCTTCTTACACTATTGCATAATTTTTGCACAAGCTTCGCTGATTCTTGCGTGATTTTCGTCAGAACATATGTGTTGGAAGTTGTATGTCCCCAAAAACTTGCACAATACAAATAGCATACATTAAAGTCTATCACTTAATACGTGCATAGTGTAACAATGAAAGGAAACTCACGCATGGTTTGCTCCGAGCCTTCCCCGTGCGGTGCCTCCTTGAGCCTTGGAGAGCACTGTACAGCTAGAGCAAAGTAGCAGCAATCCAGTGTTAATGGCAGGTTAACAAGACAACAAAACTAACCCCCATATTCATAAACGCTCCCCGACTCGGCTTTCACCCTTCACTTGACAGAGTTGAGCACTGTGCCGCTGCTCGTTTGAAAGCGACGCTGCGCTACTCGAGAATCACAGCAGATTATTGCTGACATGCAGCAATTTTTTCTGCTTAGAGACGGCGCTCCCATCAGCCATCTCAAGTGAAGGTGAAGCGTTGAGTGGAGGGACGTTCTAGAATACGGGGGTAAGATTGCTTGCAAGAACACTACAATAGACACACTTAATTTTTACACTTCATCTATATTGTACAGCTACACACATTCTGCATCCTTATAATGCAACATATACATACAGGCTTATAAAGTAAACACTGTAGGCTGCTCAAATAACACCTACACAAAAAAATTACCCAAAAGTGGCCATGGGCAAAGTACTTTTATTTTAAACTCCCAAAACTTTTGCGGTGATGGAGAATAAATAAGACAGGTTACGCTTGGAGGCACATGAGACCTTCGCAGCTTTCATAAAGTACAAAAAACAATATGGTATGTGTGTGTATGTACGCATGAAGCTTCAGCCTTTACATACGGTTTCTTGAAAGAATCGACTATGAATTTTATGGCACCTGTGTCCTTCAGCGCAATTGAAAGCCTGCTGATCAGTGTGTGCAATTGTGGAATAGTTACATGGAAAATGGCGTGAAACACCTAAAATCAAATTTTTCTAGCTAGGAAATATGCAGCTGTGTATACACAACACATGCTGCAAACAGTGGGAGGTGACCACAAGAGTGATTTGAGTGTAAGCGGCAGTATTCCGCATTCATGCACCCCGCCATTTTCAACTGTTGCCCAAAAGCAGCACCACTTCAGCGTGCTACTTTTTTTTTTACATCATAAACAGCACGGAATACAGCAAGGATGAAAACAACATATGCAATTAAATTTTGAGCACTATTTATGGTGCGCATGATTGATTGATTGTTGATATGTGGGGTTTAACGTCCCAAAACCACTATATGATTATGATAGACGCCGTAGTGGAGGGCTCCGGAAATTTAGACCACCTGCGGTTCTTTAACGTGCACCTAAATCTGAGCACACGGGCCTACAACATTCCCGCCTCCATCGGAAATGCAGCCGCCGCAGCCGGGATTCGAACCCGCGCCCTGCGGGTCAGCAGCCAAGTACCTTAGCCACTAGACCACCGCGGCGAGGATGGTGCGCATGAAAAAAAAAAAAGGCCTTTCTACAACGACAAATTCATAATTTGCCTTCACGGACCTTCTGTTAGGCTGCACCACATACAGATTTTTTGTGGCTTTCAAAAGAGATTTGAAAAAAAAAAATAACAACCGTGTTTACTCTTGTCATGAGCGCACTCACTAAGTCACCCTCATTTCAGTCGCCAAAATTTTGAATTTTTTTTTTCTTCCACATATTAAACACACACCTTACGTTCATCCGCTGAAGTCCCACGGGCTCCTCCCCCCTTGCCGCCTTCGCTCGCTGCCACGTGCCATTTTATTTTTGTTTCTATTTGTTCACGGAACGTCCCCTGTCTTTTTTAATTATCTCTTGTAACATATGTGGCATTATCTTGTTCCCGAGGTGCCACAGGTGCTCTGCTATGTAGATGCACCATTAAACTAGTATTTTTGATCAACTGTGCATTTCTGATGTTTACCTTGCAAGTACGTAAAACTGGCATGCTTCTTGATCTACGACACACATGTGGCTTGTCTCACTTTGAAGGAAAAGTTAGCATACAATGGTGTAAATGCTTATAATTTGAAATATTGAGGCAGCAGCACACCGGAGATGATCATATGGTAAAGAAACAAGTGCTGCCTTATTACTGGCAAGTTGTCACTTATATGTACAAATAAATTTTGCGAGCTAAAAAAAGTACAAAAGCACAGCGAGGCTATGATGTGGTTCAACCTGTGGATTCGCTTCATTTATCACGCCATATGATGAAGCTTCCTTTGGTAAAACTGCTCAGATAAGAAAAAAAGTTTGCTGTACAATACAGCAACTATACAAAGTGTGCACGTGCATCTCGCAGCGCCTTTTCGTCACTTCCGAAATGCGCCACCAACATGCCCGGGCACTAACCGAATCTATCGCCTACAACTGCCATGTTGTCTCCTCGTGCTTGCACCCGTTTAGTTTTGCCTCACGATGCAAGTTTGAGAAATTATGAGCTGCTAGTGAGGCAAGTTGATTTAGTAGTCCACGCAGAGGGAGCAGAGCTTAGGGTGTTTCTTCGCTGAAAGTTATAACCTGAAATTGAGAACGCACATTCCGATTTTCCTAAAAGTACCAGCGTATTTGGCTGGTGCAGATTAACAAAGGCTACTTGAAGAAACTTTGCAATATTTGCATCTTCAGGTGCAACTTCATTACGGGTAAGTGCCATAGCCAAGTATTTACCTGCAAACAGATATAGCTTACCAAGATACTGTACATACAAACTTGTCCGCAGTTAAAATCATGATGGCAAGGAAGGCGGTTAAAATCGTGATGGCGATCACGGAGATTTGGTATTGCATTGAAACAAACTATAAAGAATGGGAAACAATATTAGTTCACTTTGAAGTATAGCCGATCGGTTCAAGTTGGGCGTCATGTTTTTTTTTAATTAGTCAATTAATTCTATACACGGTCTCTATCATGTTCAGTGACTCCACTGTACATTAGCGTACAACAAAAGCAAAATACAAAGTGAAAAGTGTGTTAAAGCATATGCGAAAAATAAAGTGATGACTGGCATTACCGCGGCACCCACCACGCAATGTCGCTATCTGCCTTGTATAATATTTTCCTCGACTATTTCCACAAATTGCAATCAAAGAGGCTCAAGCTCAACATCAGCACTGTTTAAAACCCTTGGGGGGGGGGGGGGGCATTGCTACTTGGTGGCGTAGGCCGTGACAATATATTCATAATATTATATCTCTTGTAAACTTGCCTAGCTCTGCACGACTAGTTTTCGATGGGAGCAGCTGCGCTTCGCACATCCACTCTTAAAATTGCGGCTCGAGAGATTTTGAGCTTTCACTTGTTTTTGGGCAAGGCAATTTGTAGTGAAAGCAAGATAATAGGCCCTCGTAGGTTGTGGCGGGCAGTCGGTGTACGCCGTGGCTGGTATATGTGTCGCACATCTTGATTATCTGGTCTTGTATCGAGTGAACGAGCGAGGCCTTCCTAATCCAATGAGCTCGTTAAAGTAAGACAACAAAAAACCACAATGCTTCCACATTGTTCACAGCAACAGATGACGAGCCCCCAACAAACCGCACTGCAGCATGTGAACTGCCGTAAGTACCCAGGGAGTTACACGGGCATGGCGGGAGAGGGCGACAACGGCAGAAGTGACATCACAAGAACACTATGTATAAAGGGGACATTTAAAGACTTTTTTCCCATTTTTAAACTTCGTGCACTGTTCTGTCACAATTTATAGCTCAGAATAGTTGTATTTTGAAAAGGGCACTAATTCATAAGCCCAATGGTTCAAGGATGGGTGCATTTAGGGGGCCCATTCTACGTTTTACTTATGCCCTTCAAGAACTTGCTAACAGGGCCAAAGTCCTGTTTCAGAAAGAACACGCTAGTGCGTCGCCAGCAGTCCGTCAAGCATTAGTGCTGGTGAGATTTGGAAATGCAGCGCATGAGCATCCTCATCTGCTACTTCTCTGCTCATGCTCTCGGGGCTTACTTGCGAGGCACGGTCCTTCGCACTTTTCATTTTCACACTGTAAATCAATTGATACCAACTCTGCCTTCCATTATTTAATAAACCAATATTTCATGGTCACGAGGACGAGCTTAAAATGTTTGCTACATCAGACCTGAACAGCATTTTGAGTCATCGAAACTTGCTAGTTGCAGCGAGCATTATGCGAAAAATATGATGTGCTTTACGGTGACAACTTGCAAAACACTGCAGCAACGATTAAAATCATGCATTTTTTGTGCTCACAGGAAATCCCTGAAGCAGGAGGCACTGGGCTAGATAAATTGTGCAGCTAAAATACGGATGCGCTTTCCTATGCTGTCATGCGTACAGGCGGAGAAATGGCAGACAAAACTGGGCGCACCCCGATTCTATGCGCATGCGTCCCATTCACAAGCCTCGCTGCCAGTTAGCACCACATGGCTCACTGTCCATGAGCTCGCTTGTTTCCTGTAACAGTGGACCATACGGTACACCTATTTAAAAACGAGGATAGAATGTATATAATGCAGCATCTGATGAAGCCATGACGATGTGTTGCTGATGAAATCTGGAACTCTAGTTAGTACCCTTATTGTTAACCAGCCGACCGACTAGCAAAAAGATTTGCGACTGAAATGATGGCATCTACACCTGCCCTTAAAGGGACACTGAACAAAGTTTTTGCCGCCGAGATTTTCAGCCAAAGCAAAAGATTGGGCCATGAAATTCATAGACAATAATAATTTCAAGCAGAAACTACGAAAACATACTGAATTTAATGAGCCTTTTACAAAATGCCGCGTCTAGCTCTTAGACACGGCGTTTTCTAAAAGGTCGCGACATTTATTTTTCAAGTTTTTTTTTTTTTGTTATTCAAGACAAATCTACGGTGAATTGTTCACAGAAAAGAAAATTGCCTCGGTATGATTTCTTTGCGAGCAGCTAGCTAATTTTAAGGCAGGCGCGTTGATTCGTGAACTGAAGGATGCGAGTGATCGATCTTGCCTGCTAGTGGCTAGGCGACAAAGGCTTTACCTCATGTCCCGGTGTAGCTAAGTCACGCAAATGGAGCAGAAAATGTGCATTATCATTTATTTCACCTAAATATCACACGTATGTGACTTATTGCCGGTGACAGGTGATCAGGATGGAGTCGACAAGTTGCAAATCTGAACAAGAATTCACTCGAATGAAAAACCAACCTATACTCACGTGCACGGTGAAGTCGAACACGTCGTCCGTCAATGTTGTCGCTGATGCCCGAAAAAAAAGAGAAGAGGACAAGCGACGGGGTCGTCTCTTTCTATAAAGTCGGCGGAACTGCCAGAACGGCCAACACAAAAGGCATCGGGTTGACATTCCTCCATCTGGGCATCAGTCGCTCCACCCGGGCATGCAGCTGCTACTGGTTCTACTACTGTCCTCTTCCCCGTGCCTCTTCCCGACATTGCAGTGTTGCTGCCATACTCGCGAACCTTTTTAAATTAAAGCACGCAATCATGTATTATAGTGCGCCATACTAAACTTAAAAACAGTGCGCCGGTACATGAGATCACGAAGCGCGGTCCACGCCATCACAAGAGCAATTAGAGAAAGGAAACAAAGAAAACAAAAATGTATAAAATATTTTGTCTCAATACGATCCGCAATTCAGTTTCCTGCAGCGGCTTTTGGCTCTGTATGAACGGCCAAGCCAGTGCCAAGCCAAGCTTGCTTCCCTGATCAGCTGTTTGTTTCCATCGAGAATTCAACAGTGAACTGGCAATTTGTTTAGATGATATTGCTAAAGGGCTTGAAATTGAATATTTCTCTACGTACTACTGCTGTACTTTTCCTCTCTGTTTCCTGATCACAGTGATGAGATTGAGGAGGTTACAATTTAGAAAACAGCAAGTGCAGCTCAAGCATTGCTAGTATCGCTGTTTCGGTAATAAAATGTTACAAAGATTTTGCCCCGCGACCTGCTTGCCATGTTCGAGCTCCCAGTAGAAATTTACGGTGCCGCGTTTGAAAGAGTTGAATAAAATTGCAATATTACGACAGAAAGGCTCTGAAGCAACTTCGCATTTTATCAGGCCTACACCTCCCACACCTAGGCGAGTGAAACTCGTCGATATTATCTTGCAAAGCTGTGTATAATATTTAAAACACATTCTTTAGCCCACGATGAATTGTTCTCTCGTGTGGCTTCTCCATTTGGTACTGTCATGTTAACTTACGAAGGCAACTTTCCGTATTTAGTCTCTTTAGATGTTGCAAAAGCTTTACACGTGGTGTGTATGCCATACTGATAATTCTCCTCGTAACCTGGGTCCGCCTCTTTAAACAGCGTCACATTTTATTGTTCGCAATTGTGTTTGTTTTATACTGTAAGCGAGCTGTGTGATTTCATCAATATTCACGAGTGTTCCCTGACTATATAAACACGTGCGTCTTATTTGGTGCGGTGCACGTTTGTATGTAGCAAAAAATGTCATTTCGTCAGCGTGTGTCTGCATACACTTGCATGCCCTGCAGTACGTGTACATAATTAATGCAGTAAGGACTGCAATGCATAGCCTTGCATGGGACATATATTCCATGCACCCTCAGAGAAATGTTGTTTGTTATGAGCCTACTGTTTATCATTAAATTTTTTTTTTTCGTTAAAGTTTTATCTCCATATAAAGCAGCTGTATACAGGCACGAGCTTCAGCAGCTTCCTCGTTGTTCCATTTTAAATAAAAACATCAAGCCTACCCGAATCAATGATCTGTTTGCTATCATTACTGTTATGTGTTCTGCGATGTACACAAGGACAGTAGTATACAAAAAATAGGGAGGGAATTGAATGCCCTGCCTGCATGGCTGCGCCGTTTCACAAGATCAGGCGCTGCGCTGAGAAGCTTCCTACCGGCCTGCAGAAATTCAAGGGAGCGTACAATAGCGTGGTTCAAGAGGACTTGTGGGGAATACTAGACACACTGGGTGTAAAAGATGGAGTCACTAATCGTTTAAAGGAAATCTATAAAACTAACAAGGTAGTTAAAAAGTGAGAAAAACAGGTATCCAAGCCCACAGTGGTGAAACGTGGACTTAGGCAGGCGTGCCCGCTGTCACCCTTCTTATTCATGATGTACCTACAAGGATTAGAGGCCAAATTAGAGGCAAGGGGACTTGGCTTCAACCTCTCTTTAGTCAAACAAGGAAAACTCATTGATCAGGCACTACCAGCATTAATCTACGCAGATGATATAGTGCTAATGGCCGACAACAAGGAAGATTTGCAGAGGTTGATGGACATCTGCGGTATTGAGGAAGATAGGTTAGATTTTAGATTCAGTTAGGAAAAATCAGTAGTCATGATTTTTAATGATAACAAAGGTAGTGAGCTTAGAATACAAGAAGTCACGCTAGAGATAACAGATAAATACAAATAACTGGGCGTACGGATAAGCAAAAGGGACCGAGTACCTGAGGGAACACGAAATATGCGTGACGACTAAAGATAACAGGAACGCAGCAGTGATGAAAAATAGGGCACTGTGGAATTACAATAGGTATAATGTTGTGAGAGAAATATGGAAAGGGGTCATGGTTCCTGGGCTGACGTTCGGCAACGCGGTCTTGTGCATGAGGTCAGAAGTTCAAGCAAGATTAGAAATTAGGCAACGTGAAATATGTAGGCTTGCTTTAGGAGCTCACGGGAATACACCAAACCAGGGAGTACAAGGTGATATGGGATGGACATCATTTGATGGCAGGGAAGCTAGCAGCAAGATAAAATTTGAGAAGCGATTGAGAGAAATGGGGGAGGAGCGTTGGGCTATGAAGGTTTTCAGCTACTTGTACATGAAGAATGTCAATACAAAATGGAGGAAGCGAACCAGGAAATTGACTGGTAAATACTTAGAAAACAGCAGGTGGCCAAACCAGAAAGAACTATCGGTTAAAAAGGAACTGCAGGAAACGGAGACTGACATGTGGAGAATTGGCGTGATTAAGAAGTCCGCACTAGAGATCTATCGAACTTTTAAGCAGGAAATTGCCAAAGAAAGAATCTATGATAATACTCAGGGTAGATCTCTACTGTTTGAGGCCAGGACGGGAGTATTGCGAACCAAGACATATCGGGCCAAATATGAAGAGGTAGACACAATATGCAGTGCGTGCGAAGAGAAAGAAAAAACTGCCGAACACTTGACAATGCTCTGTAAAGGGCTTCACCTTATAGTTCAAGATGATGGCGCAGAGTTTTTCAAAGCACTGGTGTTTAGGGACAGGGAGGGCAAAATAGACTTTAAGCGGGTAGACTTAACTAGAAGGAGGTTATCTGATTGGTGGCTAAAGTCAAGGCACGATTGAAAATTAAACCCTTCACTTCAAAGTACCCGTCCAACTTTACTATTTAAAGGGGAAAAAAATCTAGTGGTTAGTTCACTAAGCATTACGGCTAGGTGACGTTAGCCGCCGCCCGATCTAAAGGGTACGGCCACATCCATCCATCTATCCAGCCAAGAATATGCTCTCTGGCTTGTTGCTCCAGGCCTAGGATTTTCTGGCCTCACCGTTGAATTGTTTGCTCGGGTTGTGGCTTGCAAACATTGCGGTTTTGGGCTTCGTATCATCTTGTTCCGTTATCATGTCCTCCAAGTGGAGGACATGTCGCAGTGTGAGGAGGGAGTACGACAAGGCGCTGATAGAATGAGCTATCAGTCTTACCAGGCAGGCGGTTGAGAGCACACCGAGGCAGCTGACGCACACCAGCACTATCCGCTTCCTGTATAATACAGGCCAGGGAATTATAGAAACACAGAGCAGAAATCAACTCTTGTGCCTCTCTCATGCACTCACAAGGCGGAACCTGCTTCGAACACTGAGGACCGAGCTAAGCAACACGATGCGTGACGATAAATCATGGTCTCCTATTGCAATAATGATTAAGGCACGCATGCAACTTAAACCATTGTCACGCAAGATGAATTCACAACACCATCGAAGTGAACCCAAGGCACGTGCTGATTATTATGTACGGTACTAGCACTAAATTCATGCAGACGTTTAGTTGGCGCTGCAGTAGGCCTAGTTGAAGGAATGGCCACAGCTACTTCTGTGATGGAGAACAGCTCATTAACATCTTCATGTAGATTAAAACGGCTTACCCCGAAATGGCTGGGAGTGTCACGCTATCCCTAGCAGTGGCACATGCAGTTGCATATTTAACGATTACAGAAATGGCGTACCGATTTCCAAAGCACCTATCAATACTTCCGTCAAGGCGTAGCACCAAACACTTTATCGCACATTTCGGGAAACATTCCTTTTTCTCCCAATCTGGTGGCTAGGCATGACTACGCCCAAGAATAAGCATGTTATTATGTATGTCGGAGGTATTTTCATCTGATCCTTGAAAAATTATTTCCCTAAACCCATGGAAAAAAAAGAAAATGGAATTCGCACCTGTCATCACATTGCACCCCATCACAGGAATGGGATCAGATTGGCCTGGCGCTCAATACTCCCTTACGCTTAATCCTAGAGCTCGGTCTGGCACCAGCTCCAGACAAAACCATTTATAATCTCCTGTCTGGCACATCTGCTTTACTCTGCTCTCTCTCAACCAGAGTGCACCATGTACCTGAGGTTCACCCCTGGTGGATCTTTTTCACTGTTTGTGAATTGCACACAAAGCCCTTACTGGTAGATCCTATTCCCAATTCTTCACTATTATCACGGGAGGCCACTCTTTGGGCAGCTTACATCACGACATGTGCGTGTCATGATGTCAGTGCCGTCTTTTTCAGAGTCGGCGCCGTCTTTTCTTTCTCTTTTGCTCCTTCCTTGTCCTGTGTTTCTGGTTTTGCGCTGCTAACAAGTGAAGATGTTAAAGAACACCAGATCTTCAAAATTTGCTTCTCTTTAATATATCGTGGTTTTGGGAATTAAAACCCCAGATATATTGAAAGAAGATGCATGAAAAGGGAAGGATGATATTGGAAACTGGCAAAAAAGGGATGACATACTTCTTAAGCTATGCTGCCATTGAGATTTTCAGCTGTTCACGCAATTCTCACACGTAGCTTTGATGCAGCTATGCACATATCACACAAGCATGCTGGCTGTACAGTTAGTATAACTGCAACCTTCATGTACCCAGCCTTCATGTACCCTCTATGACATTTCAGAACATCTGAGTCAGTGTTAGCATCAAGTTATGTTCTTCATGCTGAGGAACCAGTGTGATGAGTTACCATTTCTACAGAATGAAACCCTGTCTACCTGGAACAAGCTGCAAGATATATAACTAAACGACCCTTTTCAGGGCCAGTCAATCTCTGTCCGGCTTGGATGCACCAACTGATTGCCTTTATCATCAACCCTCAATAAAACTAGCAAATGTTTGTACATGTGCAAGCAGTGTCATTCAATATCTTAGGAAATGCTTGTGAAGCAATTTCAAGGAGAGTCGTTTTTCTAATCTCATAGTGAGGCATCAGGAACACCTTAGTCACACCAAATGCCATTATTCAATGAGAGGAACAAGAGAAATATTTCACTGGGAACTATGAAGTAAACAAAAAAACAAATGTTTTCAGATACTGTGAGATCATTTCATAAAAAAGCTCAGAAGTTGCTATGTGTGGACACATTTAATCTGTGCAAGCATCGTGTGGTTACAAAATTCTGTACCAAACATAGGTTCAGCTTTCTGAAATAGATCGCGCTGCACAAGCTAGCTCAGTGCATGCACTTCTGTACCCTGCCAAAGAATATTTTTACCACCAGTATGTTGTAACGTGAAGTGAAATGGTGATTGCATACTAGGGCGCGCCCTGCAGGACCCCAATAAAGTTGTTTCACTTGATCGGTTGGTGTGCTGTAAGCAGAACATTTCCAAGAAAAATCGTATAGTTTGGAGGAGGACTTAAGCAAGGAAAGGTGTAGATAAAACAGTGGATTCACTGGCATTATCCTCACCAAGTATAACATTGTTTTTCTGGTGAAGCTTTGTGTCTGAACAGCGAGCAGGATAAGCTGGTAAAAACATGCAAAATGGGAAGTCTAGCACAGCAATCTGTGCAGTACTGCTCATTTCATGGAGCATTAATTTCACAGGCTTTGCTCATTGTTAGCGTTAAGCCTATATTATGTCCACCGCGGGTGGAAGCCCAATCAATGTTCCCTGTCCTGTATGAGCCAATTTCATATTATGGCTGATAATTTCTCGATCTCATTGGAACTAATCACCTGCCACCCTCTGCTACATTTCATGTGTCCTAATATAAATTAATTGACATTACTGACCTGTCATCCATCTTTTTTTCTCATTCCCAACTAATGCATTCATTTTTGATAAACTCTGCTTTCTTCCCATGTCTTAATATTATGCTAGCCTTTTTTCATTTTTCTGAAACATTATCTTTGCTCAGAAGCTAGAAGTTATCAGAAAGAACATAACGACATTCTACCTCCTGAGCATATGGCATCATCAATACAAAAATGTAATAAAAGTGAGAAAACATCCTATCTATATAAGAGGCCCTAAAATACTGCAGGAGGCAACAAATAAACTGGTATTTGTATAAAGGCAGTGACAAAAACTTTGACTACTGTCACTTATTCTGATTCTTGGGACATCTTTTTTAGTACATCATAACACATAATTACACATTTACACAATTTACACAGAGGAATTGCCACCACGTACATTGAGGCCACCCTTCAAAAGTCATGTGACCACAAGGATGAGGTAAGCCTTAAAAACCAGATTAAAAGACTAAAGGATGCTGGATATCCCAACAGCACCATCACACCCGTATGCTAAACCCTCCTGCAGAAAGTCAAGTTAAACAAAACAGGACCAAAATAAAAACAGAATGTCCAAAGATCTTTGCATGCTATATCGTACGTACATAAGGTGTTTCACAATATAAAGAAAATAGCGAGCCGATATGATTTTATCTTGTTATTTGCCTTCCCTTGCAAGTTTTCAAAAGTGTGTGTACTAAAAAGCAACAGGAATAGCCACTATATCACCATTCGTCACGAGAATAGGTATACTGAATGCCAATATAATGTTGTGTATGAGATACTATTGACACATGGAAACGTAAACATAAGACAAACTGGGCAATGCCCCAATGTTTGAGCAAGACAGCATGCTTAAAATGTTAAGAATGGCTATGGTAGTCGCATGGCCATACACTGTAAAGAATGTAAGTGCAGTTCTATGTTTCATAAAACACTGTTTTTGAAGAAAGCAAGAACAAGAAATGAAAGAGAGACTGTGAAAGCATTTTCTTGTCAGGAAGGCCATGAACCAGTGCATCAGTATACCTTCACTCATCCATTCGGAGAGAGAGTATTCTTTTCTCAGTTAAGATTATATTATCATGGTCTCACATGTGTCGTTGTGCATGAGCGCTGTTCTTGTACTCTGTAAAAAAGTGGGCGTAGTACCTTCAATAAAATTTAGTTGGCAGTCAGCGCTCTTTCCTGTCCTTTTTGTCTCTTCCTGAACTTCTCTCACTGTTACTAGAACACAACCACGATGAACCAACTTGCCCAGATTAAGCTATTGTTGACGAAAAGTCAGAGCATGAAAATACTTCAGGGGCTCAGAACCTCCTTACTACCCGTCTAGTTACGGCCCTGGTCTATGTGTTCCGAGAGTGAAGCACTAGTGGAGCTATCTAACTACCTAACGGTGAGGAGGGTTTGTGTATACTCGAGCTTGTTTCATGACATGGTGAGAGGTGGCAGGTTGTTGAAATAATATGCTGTGCGGGAGGTCAAGATTTTTATTGATAACGCTGAGTATGAGCCAGTGACATTAGGCGTTCAAGACTTTTTGCGATATTCACTCTAGCATAGGACCTTGGTAGGTGGTTGACGTGTGCATTTGATCACATTGTAGTCTTCCATCATAATTTTTTTGCCACTTGGTGTCGACGCTCTTGAGTTGTACCAAAGTAATTAAGCATCCAGGTACATGTATCTTCTGTCATTGTTTCAATGAAGAGCTGAATATGAGTAATAGCTTCCATCGATACTTCTGGCATTAATGTATGCACATTTCTTTTGAAGTTCTCTTGTAAAAAAGGCATTAAAGGTATATTTTTGTGACTTTTTAGTGTTGGCCAGAACTGCTGATGTGTCCGAACGGCTCTTCGATTGGTTGTGGTGTTGTCTTGTTCAGGGCCACAGAGCTTTCAGTCTTTCTTTATATTTGCCTTCACAGGAATGCTCTTTGCATCCTTCTTCAGTACTTTGTATTATTCCTAAAGCATTGACTTCCAGATTTTGATTGTGGTGCTTTAATCTAATGTTCAACTGCACGCTAGCTTCATTTGCACGCAAAGCAAGAACTCAGGAGTATGGTAACTTTTGCTATGGGTTTTCCCTTCTTCAGTCTACTGTATTTTTGCCTGTGTTGTCTAAGCGCTGACAGCCTCGTGCGACAGCTTTTTTTTTGTGCACTTATTGTGTGCCAATGACTTATTTGCCTCCTCAGCTAAAGACTTTTTGTATTATAAGAGAAAGCTCTGTCTGTATTGCTTTTGTCATTTGCTGATGGTGTATCTTCAGTATCTTTTCTCAGTGTACACTATACTTGAATGAAAGAGCAGCATGACTACCTTCAGCTGTTAGCAGGCTTTTAGCTGCTGTAATACTGATTGATGCTCCTTTCTCGGGCGTTCTATTTTGGATGGTTGGCATGTCATTGCTTCTTTTAAACTTTAAAACTGCAGGTGCACCTTTTTCTGGTTACACCTAGTATATTTTTCCAGTGGTTATATATATATCTATATATCTATATATATATATATATATATATATATATATATATATATATATATATATATATATATATATATATATACTTGCTAACTTGAGAAACAAGGCCTCTTTACGTTAGGTGCACATCAGGTGGGAAGAGTACTTCTATTACTTGCCAAGATTGTGGCCCCTTATGGTGGGAATCATAATGCACTGTTGATGTGTCAAATTCACATAGCATAATTCCAAGGCACTCGATCAATATCCAAGGAAGAAAATTATGTTCTTTTGCGTGAGTTTCAGCAACTCATAGTAATTTGTATGTAAATGAATACTTCATCATTCTTGGCTGTCAAGTTTTATGGAAGCACATGTGCTTCGTTAATAACAAAAAAACACGCACGCTCACGCCACTGCAGTGGCGTGAGCGTGCGTGTTTTGTTTTTTTTTTTGTTATTAACGATTTGCCCTATGCATTCACGTTTCTTCTTTTTTGTGTGTCGTACTTTTCGTATCGCGCAGCCTACCGTTTTGGGCACACGTAAAAAAAGTACATAAAAAAGATGCGTGCCACGCCGAAATTCACGTTCGCAACGAGCTGGGCACCGACAGGGTGCCCTACGACGCCCACACACTCCGCAACACCTTACCAACCGTTCGCTGCGATGTTGTTGGGAATTCGTGTGGTCGTTGCATGAATATAGCGCGTGCGTGCGTGCGCACGCGCGTCTGTGTGTTAGATCACGGCAACTGCATATGTTGTATGATTCAGTCACCATAACGCAACTGACGACCCCCGCTCTTCCCACACGTCAAGCAGCAGCAAGTGCCGGCCGTTAACCGTACTGTGCTGTGAACGCAAAACAGATTCGAATAGGTCACGTAGATAGCTAGCCCGACACATGATACGATAAGATTTGCGTCAGATATTCGACGTCTACATGCACGCGTAAGACAGCGGTATCCGCAGCAGCTTCGTCATACGTACGGATAGCACCGCATCGGACGTCACGTCTGACAGAGAAACTTGATCGGTAATTTTTTCTCACTTAAAAAGTCTACCTTGCACAACTTCAACCAACGATTATGCATTTCAACGAGCTGTGCATGGTTTAATGATTGATTGATTGATATGTGGGGTTCAACGTCCCAAAACCACCATATGATTATGAGAGACGCCGTAGTGGGGTGCTCCGGAAATTTCGACCACCTGGGGTTCTTTAACGTGTACCCAAATCTGAGCACACGGGCCTACAACATTTCCGCCTCCATCGGAAATGCAGCCGCCGCAGCCGGGATTCGAACCCGCGACCTGCGGGTCAGCAGCCGAGTACCTTAGCCACTAGACCGCCGCGGCGGGGCATGTTTTAATGACGAAAAGATAGTTCTAATATTGTGCCCGGCACGAAGAAGTTGGGACTGGGCCGCTTTTGTTTTTCCTAGCTTGACGAGCAGTTCTGCGGAAGGTTTCCTTGAGTAAGACAAGATTGGTGACAAGATTGGTGACAATATATTACTCTCTCTCTAACTTGAAAAATCGGCGCGTGAATTGGGGCCAGAACAGCGCCATAAAGCAGCACACGCAGAAATTGGCTCATATTCTAATATTATGACATCGTGATGTTGACTTTTCAGCTGACGCCGGCAATAACGTTCAAACGGCGGGCCAATAATGCCGGTCTTATTGGATGGCTCCGCCCGTATTGGCTGCTACTTGTACAACCTGGCCCGATGTGTCCGTTCTAATAGGCCGGCACAGCCTATATGGGCGGAAAGTTTTGAAAGCTGGCCCAATATAACCAATCTAATAGACTGGCACAGCCATCATTGGCGGAATGTTGTTAATGCTGGTCCAACATAGCCGTTCTATTCGGCTGGCAGAACCAATATTGGGGGTACGTTGTCAACGCTGGTCCAACGTCGCCGTTCTATTTGGCTGGCATAGCCAATCTTGGCGGTACGTTGTGAAAACTGGGCCGTTCATGGGCCAGGCAATGCCGATCTATCCCCAATATTGGGCCAACCTTCTGTGCTGCCTGGGACGGTTCATATCTTAACCTAACCTAACATTCGCACCTGTATTAAAAAACGCTCTATTACACTGTTTCGTTCACAATTAGGATATTTGCATAACCTCACAGTTTTTCACCAACTTATTGCAGTACAGAACGCTGTATCTCGCTAAATGACATCGTTCTTTAAGGTTTCACGATGCTTGCATGCGCTTTAACGAGAATATCACAACATAGCAGTTTCGCACTTGTAACGGTACAACACGCAGTATTTGGCTTGTTCATGCCGTTTTGTGTGCTTTCACAACATTTCACCTATCGCAGTTTCGTACTCGCAATAAAACAACACTATCTCGTTAGATGACGTTGTTTTTGGTAGTTGCACGACGCTACCTAGCTTAAACTAACATAACTCAACCTAACATGACCTTCGCACTTCTATCGTTAGAAAACGTTTTACTCGCTACTTTACATTGCTTTCTACAACATTACGACGGTTTCAAGCGCTTTCACATTAGATATCACAGTTCCCAACTTGCAAAGGTGAAAAACACTGCATCTCACTAAGTGACATTGTTTAATGCGGTTTTACGACGGTTCATACCTTAACCTAACCTAACCTAACCTAACCTTACCTAACCTAACCTAACCTAACCCAACCCAACCCAACCTAACCTAACCTAACCTAACCTAAACTATCCTAACCTAACCCAACCTAACCTAACCTAACCTAACCTAACCCAACCTAACCCAACCCAACCCAACCTAACCTAACCTAAGCTAACCTAACCTAACCTAACCAAACCTAACCTAACCTAACTTAACCTAACCTAACGTTACCTAACCTAACCTATTCTAACGTAACCTAACCTTACCTGACCTAACCTAACCTAACGTAACCTAACCTAACCTAACATAACCTAACGTAACCTAACCTAACCTAACCTAACGTAACCTAACCTAACCTAACCCAACCTAACCCAACCCAACCCAACCCAACAACACCCAACCCAACCTAACCTAACCTTACCTAACCTAACCAAATTATCCTTACCTAACCTAACCTAACCTAACGTAACCTAACCTAACCTAAGCTAACGTAACCTAACCTAACCTAACGTAACCTAACCTAACCTAACCTAACCCAACCTAACCTAACCTAACCTAACCTAACCCAACTCAACCCAACCTAACCTAATTTAACCTAACCTAACCTAACCTAACCTAACCAAACCTAACCTAACCTAACCTAACCTAACCTAACCTAACGACGGTTGCAAGCGCTTTCACATTAAATATCGCAGTTCCCCACTTTTAATGGTGAAAAACACTGCATCTCAGTAATTGACATTGTTTAATGCGGTTTTACGACGGTTCATATCTTAACCTAACCTAACATTCGCACTTGTATCTAAAAACGCTCTATTACACTGTTTTGTTCACAATTACGATATTTGAAACCTCACAGTTTTTCACCAACTTATTGCAGTACAGAACGCTGTATCTCGCTAAATGACATTGTTCTTTAAGGTTTCACGATGCTTGCATGCGCTTTAACGAGAATATCACAATATAGCAGTTTCGCACTTGTAACGGTAGAACACGCAGTATTTGGCTTGTTCATGCCGTTTTGTGTGCTTTCACAACATTTCACCTATCGCAGTTTAATACTCGCTATAAAACAACACTATCTCGTTAGATGACGTCGTTTTTGGTAGTTTCACGACGCTACCTAGCTTAAACTAACCTAACCTAACCTAACCTTCGCACTTCTATCGTTAGAAAACGTTTTACTCGCCACTTTACAATGTTTTCTACAAGATTACGACGGTTTCATGCGCTTTCACATTAGATATCGTAGTTCCCGACTTGTAATGTTGAAAAACACTACATCTCACTAAGTGACATTGTTTAATGCGGTTTTACGACGGTTGATATGTCAACCTAACCTAACATTCGCACTTGTATCTAAAGACGCTCAATTACACTGTTTCGTTCACAATTACGATATTTGCTTGACCTCACAGTTTCTCACCAACTTAATAGAGTACAGAACGCTGTATCTCGCTAAATGACATCGTTCTTTAAGGTTTCACGATACTTGCATGCGCTTTACCGAGAATGTCACAACATAGCAGTTTCGCACTTGTAACGGTACAACACGCAGTATTTGGCTTGTTCATGCCGTTTTGTGTGCTTTCACAACATTTTACCTATCGCAGTTTCGTACTCGCAATAAAACAACACTATCTCGTTAGATGACGTCGTTTTTGGTGTTTCACGACGCTACCTAGCTTAAACTAACATAACTCAACCTAACATAACCTTCGCACTTCTATCGTTAGAAAACGTTTTACTCGCTACTTTACATTGCTTTCTACAACATTACGACGGTTTCAAGCGCTTTCACATTAGATATCGCAGTTCCCAACTTGTAAAGGTGAAAAACACTACATCTCAATAAGTGACATTGTTTAATGCGGTTTTACGACGGTTGATATGTCAACCTAACCTAACATTCGCACTTGTATCTAAAGACGCTCAATTACACTGTTTCGTTCACAATTACGATATTTGCTTAACCTCACAGTTTCTCACCAACTTATTACAGTACAGAACGCTGTATCTCGCTAAATGACATCGTTCTTTAAGGTTTCACGATACTTGCATGCGCTTTACCGAGAATGTCACAACATAGCAGTTTCGCACTTGTAACGGTACAACACGCAGTATTTGGCTTGTTCATGCCGTTTTGTGTGCTTTCACAACATTTTACCTATCGCAGTTTTGTACTCGCAATAAAACTACACTATCTCGTTAGATGACGTCGTTTTTGGTGGTTTCACGACGCTACCTAGCTTAAACTAACAACTCAACCTAACATAACCTTCGCACTTCTATCGTTAGAAAACGTTTTACTCGCTACTTTACATTGCTTTCTACAACATTACGACGGTTTCAAGCGCTTTCACATTAGATATCGCAGTTCCTAACTTGTAAAGGTGAAAAACACTGCATCACACTAAGTGACATTGTTTATTGCGGTTTTACGACGGTTCATACCTTAACCTAACGTAACCTAACCTAACGTAACCTAACCTAACCTAACCAAACCTAACCTAACCTAACGACGTTTGCAAGCGCTTTCACATTAGATATCGCAGTTCCCGACTTGTAATGGTGAAAAACACTGCATCTCACTAAGTGACATTGTTTAATGCGGTTTTACGACGGTTCATATCTTAACCTAACCTAACATTCGCACTTGTATTAAAAAACGCTCTATTACACTGTTTCGTTCACAATTAGGATATTTGCATAACCTCACAGTTTTTCACCAACTTATTGCAGTACAGAACGCTGTATCTCGCTAAATGACATCGTTCTTTAAGGTTTCACGATGCTTGCATGCGCTTTAACGAGAATATCACAACATAGCAGTTTCGCACTTGTAACGGTACAACACGCAGTATTTGGCTTGTTCATGCCGTTTTGTGTGCTTTCGCAACATTTCACCTATCGCAGTTTCGTACTCGCAATAAAACAACACTATCTCGTTAGATGACGTTTTTGGTAGTTGCACGACGCTACCTAGCTTAAACTAACATAACTCAACCTAACATAACCTTCGCACTTCTATCGTTAGAAAACGTTTTACTCGCTACTTTACATTGCTTTCTACAACATTATGACGGTTTCAAGCGCTTTCACATTAGATATCACAGTTCCCAACTTGTAAAGGTGAAAAACACTGCATCTCACTAAGTGGCATTGTTTAATGCGGTTTTACGACGGTTCATACCTTAACCTAACGTAACCTAACCTAACCTAACCTAACCTTACCTAACCTAACCTAACCTAACCTAACCCAACCCAACCCAACCTAACCTAACCTAACCTAAACTAACCTAACCCAACCTAACCTAACCTAACCTAACCTAACCTAACCCAACCTAACCCAACCCAACCCAACCTAACCTAACCTAAGCTAACCTAACCTAAGCTAACCAAACCTAACCTAACCTAACTTAACCTAACCTAACGTAACCTAACCTAACCTAACCTATTCTAACGTAACCTAACCTTACCTGACCTAACCTAACCTAACGTAACCTAACCTAACCTAACATAACCTAACGTAACCTAACCTAACCTAACGTAACCTAACCTAACCTAACCCAACCTAACCCAACCCAACCCAACCCAACAACACCCAACCCAACCTAACCTAACCTAACCTAACCTTACCTAACCTAACCAAATTATCCTTACCTAACCTAACCTAACCTAACGTAACCTAACCTAACCTAACGTAACCTAACCTAACCTAACGTAACCTAACCTAACCTAACCTAACCCAACCTAACCTAACCTAACCTAACCTAACCCAACTCAACCCAACCTAACCTAATCTAACCTAACCTAACCTAACCTAACCAAACCTAACCTAACCTAACCTAACCTAACGACGGTTGCAAGCGCTTTCACATTAATTATCGCAGTTCCCCACTTTTAATGGTGAAAAACACAGCATCTCAGTAATTGACATTGTTTAATGCGGTTTTACGACGGTTCATATCTTAACCTAACCTAACATTCGCACTTGTATCTAAAAACGCTCTATTACACTGTTTTGTTCACAATTACGATACTTGCATAACCTCACAGTTTTTCACCAACTTATTGCAGTACAGAACGCTGTATCTCGCTAAATGACATTGTTCTTTGAGGTTTCACGATGCTTGCATGCGCTTTAACGAGAATATCACAATATAGCAGTTTCGCACTTGTAACGGTAGAACACGCAGTGTTTGGCTTGTTCATGCCGTTTTGTGTGCTTTCACAACATTTCACCTATCGCAGTTTAATACTCGCTATAAAACAACACTATCTCGTTAGATGACGTCGTTTTTGGTAGTTTCACGACGCTACCTAGCTTAAACTAACCTAACCTAACCTAACCTTCGCACTTCTATCGTTAGAAAACGTTTTACTCGCCACTTTACAATGTTTTCTACAAGATTACGACGGTTTCATGCGCTTTCACATTAGATATCGTAGTTCCCGACTTGTAATGTTGAAAAACACTACATCTCACTAAGTGAGATTGTTTAATGCGGTTTTACGACGGTTGATATGTCAACCTAACCTAACATTGGCACTTGTATCTAAAGACGCTCAATTACACTGTTTCGTTCACCATTACGATATTTGCTTGACCTCACAGTTTCTCACCAACTTATTACAGTACAGAACGCTGTATCTCGCTAAATGACATCGTTCTTTAAGGTTTCACGATACTTGCATGCGCTTTACCGAGAATGTCACAACATAGCAGTTTCGCACTTGTAACGGTACAACACGCAGTATTTGGCTTGTTCATGCCGTTTTGTGTGCTTTCACAACATTTTACCTATCGCAGTTTCGTACTCGCAATAAAACAACACTATCTCGTTAGATGACGTCGTTTTTGGTGGTTTCACGACGCAACCTAGCTTAAACTAACATAACTCAACCTAACATAACCTTCGCACTTCTATCGTTAGAAAACGTTTTACTCGCTACTTTACATTGCTTTCTACAACATTACGACGGTTTCAAGCGCTTTCACATTAGATATCGCAGTTCCTAACTTGTAAAGGTGAAAAACACTGCATCTCACTAAGTGACATTGTTTATTGCGGTTTTACGACGGTTCATACCTTAACCTAACGTAACCTAACCTAACCTAACCCAACCTAACCTAACATAACCTAACCTAACCTAACCTAACCAAACCTAACCTAACGTAACCTAACCTAACCTAACCAAACCTAACCTAACCTAACGACGTTTGCAAGCGCTTTCACATTAGATATCGCAGTTCCCGACTTGTAATGGTGAAAAACACTGCATCTCACTAAGTGACATTGTTTAATGCGGTTTTACGACGGTTCATATCTTAACCTAACCTAACATTCGCACTTGTATTAAAAAACGCTCTATTACACTGTTTCGTTCACAATTAGGATATTTGCATAACCTCACAGTTTTTCACCAACTTATTGCAGTACAGAACGCTGTATCTCGCTAAATGACATCGTTCTTTAAGGTTTCACGATGCTTGCATGCGCTTTAACGAGAATATCACAACATAGCAGTTTCGCACTTGTAACGGTACAACACGCAGTATTTGGCTTGTTCATGCCGTTTTGTGTGCTTTCACAACATTTCACCTATCGCAGTTTCGTACTCGCAATAAAACAACACTATCTCGTTAGATGACGTTTTTGGTAGTTGCAAGACGCTACCTAGCTTAAACTAACATAACTCAACCTAACATAACCTTCGCACTTCTATCGTTAGAAAACGTTTTACTCGCTACTTTACATTGCTTTCTACAACATTATGACGGTTTCAAGCGCTTTCACATTAGATATCGCAGTTCCTAACTTGTAAAGGTGAAAAACACTGCATCACACTAAGTGACACTGTTTATTGCGGTTTTACGACGGTTCATACCTTAACCTAACGTAACCTAACCTAACGTAACCTAACCTAACCTAACCAAACCTAACCTAACCTAACGACGTTTGCAAGCGCTTTCACATTAGATATCGCAGTTCCCGACTTGTAATGGTGAAAAACACTGCATCTCACTAAGTGACATTGTTTAATGCGGTTTTACGACGGTTCATATCTTAACCTAACCTAACATTCGCACTTGTATTAAAAAACGCTCTATTACACTGTTTCGTTCACAATTAGGATATTTGCATAACCTCACAGTTTTTCACCAACCTATTGCAGTACAGAACGCTGTATCTCGCTAAATGACATCGTTCTTTAAGGTTTCACGATGCTTGCATGCGCTTTAACGAGAATATCACAACATAGCAGTTTCGCACTTGTAACGGTACAACACGCAGTATTTGGCTTGTTCATGCCGTTTTGTGTGCTTTCGCAACATTTCACCTATCGCAGTTTCGTACTCGCAATAAAACAACACTATCTCGTTAGATGACGTTTTTGGTAGTTGCACGACGCTACCTAGCTTAAACTAACATAACTCAACCTAACATAACCTTCGCACTTCTATCGTTAGAAAACGTTTTACTCGCTACTTTACATTGCTTTCTACAACATTATGACGGTTTCAAGCGCTTTCACATTAGATATCACAGTTCCCAACTTGTAAAGGTGAAAAACACTGCATCTCACTAAGTGGCATTGTTTAATGCGGTTTTACGACGGTTCATACCTTAACCTAACGTAACCTAACCTAACCTAACCTAACCTTACCTAACCTAACCTAACCTAACCTAACCTAACCCGAAGCAAAACTGCGATTCGGCCTAGTTGGAATCTATCCATCCTGAAAATGTATGCGCAGGCGAACAAGGACAAAGAAAGGAATACAAACTGGCGCAACCTAACCCAACCCAACCCAACCTAACCTAACCTAACCTAACCTAAACTAACCTAACCCAACCTAACCTAACCTAACCTAACCTAACCCAACCTAACCCAACCCAACCCAACCTAACCTAACCTAAGCTAACCTAACCTAAGCTAACCAAACCTAACCTAACCTAACTTAACCTAACCTAACGTAACCTAACCTAACCTAACCTATTCTAACGTAACCTAACCTTACCTGACCTAACCTAACCTAACGTAACCTAACCTAACCTAACATAACCTAACGTAACCTAACCTAACCTAACGTAACCTACCGTAACGTAACCTAACCTAACCCAACCTAACCCAACCCAACCCAACCCAACAACACCCAACCCAACCTAACCTAACCTAACCTAACCTTACCTAACCTAACCAAATTATCCTTACCTAACCTAACCTAACCTAACGTAACCTAACCTAACCTAACGTAACCTAACCTAACCTAACGTAACCTAACCTAACCTAACCTAACCCAACCTAACCTAACCAAACCTAACCTAACCCAACTCAACCCAACCTAACCTAATCTAACCTAACCTAACCTAACCTAACCAAACCTAACCTAACCTAACCTAACCTAACGACGGTCGCAAGCGCTTTCACATTAATTATCGCAGTTCCCCACTTTTAATGGTGAAAAACACTGCATCTCAGTAATTGACATTGTTTAATGCGGTTTTACGACGGTTCATATCTTAACCTAACCTAACATTCGCACTTGTATCTAAAAACGCTCTATTACACTGTTTTGTTCACAATTACGATACTTGCGTAACCTCACAGTTTTTCACCAACTTATTGCAGTACAGAACGCTGTATCTCGCTAAATGACATTGTTCTTTAAGGTTTCACGATGCTTGCATGCGCTTTAACGAGAATATCACAATATAGCAGTTTCGCACTTGTAACGGTAGAACACGCAGTATTTGGCTTGTTCATGCCGTTTTGTGTGCTTTCACAACATTTCACCTATCGCAGTTTAATACTCGCTATAAAACAACACTATCTCGTTAGATGACGTCGTTTTTGGTAGTTTCACGACGCTACCTAGCTTAAACTAACCTAACCTAACCTAACCTTCGCACTTCTATCGTTAGAAAACGTTTTACTCGCCACTTTACAATGTTTTCTACAAGATTACGACGGTTTCATGCGCTTTCACATTAGATATCGTAGTTCCCGACTTGTAATGTTGAAAAACACTACATCTCACTAAGTGACATTGTTTAATGCGGTTTTACGACGGTTGATATGTCAACCTAACCTAACATTCGCACTTGTATCTAAAGACGCTCAATTACACTGTTTCGTTCACAATTACGATATTTGCTTGACCTCACAGTTTCTCACCAACTTATTACAGTACAGAACGCTGTATCTCGCTAAATGACATCGTTCTTTAAGGTTTCACGATACTTGCATGCGCTTTACCGAGAATGTCACAACATAGCAGTTTAGCACTTGTAACGGTACAACACGCAGTATTTGGCTTGTTCATGCCGTTTTGTGTGCTTTCACAACATTTTACCTATCGCAGTTTCGTACTCGCAATAAAACAACACTATCTCGTTAGATGACGTCGTTTTTGGTGGTTTCACGACGCTACCTAGCTTAAACTAACATAACTCAACCTAACATAACCTTCGCACTTCTATCGTTAGAAAACGTTTTACTCGCTACTTTACATTGCTTTCTACAACATTACGACGGTTTCAAGCGCTTTCACATTAGATATCGCAGTTCCTAACTTGTAAAGGTGAAAAACACTGCATCTCACTAAGTGACATTGTTTATTGCGGTTTTACGACGGTTCATACCTTAACCTAACGTAACCTAACCTAACCTAACCCAACCTAACCTAACATAACCTAACCTAACCTAACCTAACCAAACCTAACCTAACGTAACCTAACCTAACCTAACCAAACCTAACCTAACCTAACGACGTTTGCAAGCGCTTTCACATTAGATATCGCAGTTCCCGACTTGTAATGGTGAAAAACACTGCATCTCACTAAGTGACATTGTTTAATGCGGTTTTACGACGGTTCATATCTTAACCTAACCTAACATTCGCACTTGTATTAAAAAACGCTCTATTACACTGTTTCGTTCACAATTAGGATATTTGCATAACCTCACAGTTTTTCACCAACTTATTGCAGTACAGAACGCTGTATCTCGCTAAATGACATCGTTCTTTAAGGTTTCACGATGCTTGCATGCGCTTTAACGAGAATATCACAACATAGCAGTTTCGCACTTGTAACGGTACAACACGCAGTATTTGGCTTGTTCATGCCGTTTTGTGTGCTTTCACAACATTTCACCTATCGCAGTTTCGTACTCGCAATAAAACAACACTATCTCGTTAGATGACGTTGTTTTTGGTAGTCACGACGCTACCTAGCTTAAACTAACATAACTCAACCTAATATAACCTTCGCACTTCTATCGTTAGAAAACGTTTTACTCGCTACTTTACATTGCTTTCTACAACATTATGACGGTTTCAAGCGCTTTCACATTAGATATCACAGTTCCCAACTTGTAAAGGTGAAAAACACTGCATCTCACTAAGTGGCATTGTTTAATGCGGTTTTACGACGGTTCATACCTTAACCTAACGTAACCTAACCTAACCTAACCTAACCTAACCTAACCCAACCCAACCCAACCTAACCTAACCTAACCTAACCCTACCTAACCTAACCTAACCTAACCTAACCCAACCTAACCCAACCCAACCCAACCTAACCTAACCTAAGCTAACCTAACCTAAGCTAACCAAACCTAACCTAACCTAACTTAACCTAACCTAACGTAACCTAACCTAACCTAACCTATTCTAACGTAACCTAACCTTACCTGACCTAACCTAACCTAACGTAACCTAACCTAACCTAACATAACCTAACGTAACCTAACCTAACCTAACCTAACGTAACCTAACCTAACCTAACCCAACCTAACCCAACCCAACCCAACCCAACAACACCCAACCCAACCTAACCTAACCTAACCTAACCTTACCTAACCTAACCAAATTATCCTTACCTAACCTAACCTAACCTAACGTAACCTAACCTAACCTAACGTAACCTAACCTAACCTAACGTAACCTAACCTAACCTAACCTAACCCAACCTAACCTAACCTAACCTAACCTAACCCAACTCAACCCAACCTAACCTAATCTAACCTAACCTAACCTAACCTAACCAAACCTAACCTAACCTAACCTAACCTAACGACGGTTGCAAGCGCTTTCACATTAATTATCGCAGTTCCCCACTTTTAATGGTGAAAAACACTGCATCTCAGTAATTGACATTGTTTAATGCGGTTTTACGACGGTTCATATCTTAACCTAACCTAACATTCGCACTAGTATCTAAAAACTCTCTATTACACTGTTTTGTTCACAATTACGATACTTGCATAACCTCACAGTTTTTCACCAACTTATTGCAGTACAGAACGCTGTATCTCGCTAAATGACATTGTTCTTTAAGGTTTCACGATGCTTGCATGCGCTTTAACGAGAATATCACAATATAGCAGTTTCGCACTTGTAACGGTAGAACACGCAGTATTTGGCTTGTTCATGCCGTTTTGTGTGCTTTCACAACATTTCACCTATCGCAGTTTAATACTCGCTATAAAACAACACTATCTCGTTAGATGACGTCGTTTTTGGTAATTTCACGACGCTACCTAGCTTAAACTAACCTAACCTAACCTAACCTTCGCACTTCTATCGTTAGAAAACGTTTTACTCGCCACTTTACAATGTTTTCTACAAGATTACGACGGTTTCATGCGCTTTCACATTAGATATCGTAGTTCCCGACTTGTAATGTTGAAAAACACTACATCTCACTAAGTGACATTGTTTAATGCGGTTTTACGACGGTTGATATGTCAACCTAACCTAACATTCGCACTTGTATCTAAAGACGCTCAATTACACTGTTTCGTTCACAATTACGATATTTGCTTGACCTCACAGTTTCTCACCAACTTATTACAGTACAGAACGCTGTATCTCGCTAAATGACATCGTTCTTTAAGGTTTCACGATACTTGCATGCGCTTTACCGAGAATGTCACAACATAGCAGTTTCGCAGTTGTAACGGTACAACACGCAGTATTTGGCTTGTTCATGCCATTTTGTGTGCTTTCACAACATTTTACCTATCGCAGTTTCGTACTCGCAATAAAACAACACTATCTCGTTAGATGACGTCGTTTTTGGTGGTTTCACGACGCTACCTAGCTTAAACTAACATAACTCAATCTAACATAACCTTCGCACTTCTATCGTTAGAAAACGTTTTACTCGCTACTTTACATTGCTTTCTACAACATTACGACGGTTTCAAGCGCTTTCACATTAGATATCGCAGTTCCTAACTTGTAAAGGTGAAAAACACTGCATCTCACTAAGTGACATTGTTTATTGCGGTTTTACGACGGTTCATACCTTAACCTAACGTAACCTAACCTAACCTAACCCAACCTAACCTAACATAACCTAACCTAACCTAACCAAACCTAACCTAACGTAACCTAACCTAACCTAACCAAACCTAACCTAACCTAACGACGTTTGCAAGCGCTTTCACATTAGATATCGCAGTTCCCGACTTGTAATGGTGAAAAACACTGCATCTCACTAAGTGACATTGTTTAATGCGGTTTTACGACGGTTCATAGCTTAACCTAACCTAACAATCGCACTTGTATTAAAAAACGCTCTATTACACTGTTTCGTTCACAATTAGGATATTTGCATAACCTCACAGTTTTTCACCAACTTATTGCAGTACAGAACGCTGTATCTCGCTAAATGACATCGTTCTTTAAGGTTTCACGATGCTTGCATGCGCTTTAACGAGAATATCACAACATAGCAGTTTCGCACTTGTAACGGTACAACACGCAGTATTTGGCTTGTTCATGCCGTTTTGTGTGCTTTCACAACATTTCACCTATCGCAGTTTCGTACTCGCAATAAAACAACACTATCTCGTTAGATGACGTTGTTTTTGGTAGTTGCACGACGCTACCTAGCTTAAACTAACATAACTCAACCTAACATAACCTTCGCACTTCTATCGTTAGAAAACGTTTTACTCGCTACTTTACATTGCTTTCTACAACATTACGACGGTTTCAAGCGCTTTCACATTAGATATCGCAGTTCCCAACTTGTAAAGGTGAAAAACACTGCATCTCACTAAGTGACATTGTTTAATGCGGTTTTAGCGCGGTTCATATCTTAACCTAACCTAACCTAACCTAACCTAACCCAACCTAACCTAACATAACCTAACCTAACCTAACCTAACCTAACCAAACCTAACCTAACGTAACCTAACCTAACCTAACCTAACCTATCCTAACGACGTTTGCAAGCGCTTTCACATTAGATATCGCAGTTCCCGACTTGTAATGGTGAAAAACACTGCATCTCACTAAGTGACATTGTTTAATGCGGTTTTACGACGGTTGATATGTCAACCTAACCTAACATTCGCACTTGTATCTAAAGACGCTCAATTACACTGTTTCGTTCACAATTACGATATTTGCTTGACCTCACAGTTTCTCACCAACTTATTACAGTAGAGAACGCTGTATCTCGCTAAATGACATCGTTCTTTAAGGTTTCACGATACTTGCATGCGCTTTAACGAGAATATCACAACATAGCAGTTTCGCACTTGTAACGGTACAACACGCAGTATTTGGCTTGTTCATGCCGTTTTGTGTGCTTTCACAACATTTCACCTATCGCAGTTTCGTACTTGCAAAAAAACAACACTATCTCGTTAGATGACGTTGTTTTTGGTAGTTGCACGACGCTACCTAGCTTAAACTAACATAACTCAACCTAACATAACCTTCGAACTTCTATCGTTAGAAAACGTTTTACTCGCTACTTTACATTGCTTTCTACAACATTACGACGGTTTCAAGCGCTTTCACATTAGATATCGCAGTTCCTAACTTGTAAAGGTGAAAAACACTGCATCTCACTAAGTGACATTGTTTATTGCGGTTTTACGACGGTTCATACCTTAACCTAACGTAACCTAACCTAACCTAACCCAACCTAACCTAACATAACCTAACCTAACCTAACCTAACCAAACCTAACCTAACGTAACCTAACCTAACCTAACCAAACCTAACCTAACCTAACGACGTTTGCAAGCGCTTTCACATTAGATATCGCAGTTCCCGACTTGTAATGGTGAAAAACACTGCATCTCACTAAGTGACATTGTTTAATGCGGTTTTACGACGGTTCATAGCTTAACCTAACCTAACATTCGCACTTGTATTAAAAAACGCTCTATTACACTGTTTCGTTCACAATTAGGATATTTGCATAACCTCACAGTTTTTCACCAACTTATTGCAGTACAGAACGCTGTATCTCGCTAAATGACATCGTTCTTTAAGGTTTCACGATGCTTGCATGCGCTTTAACGAGAATATCACAACATAGCAGTTTCGCACTTGTAACGGTACAACACGCAGTATTTGGCTTGTTCATGCCGTTTTGTGTGCTTTCACAACATTTCACCTATCGCAGTTTCGTACTCGCAATAAAACAACACTATCTCGTTAGATGACGTTGTTTTTGGTAGTTGCACGACGCTACCTAGCTTAAACTAACATAACTCAACCTAACATAACCTTCGCACTTCTATCGTTAGAAAACGTTTTACTCGCTACTTTACATTGCTTTCTACAACATTATGACGGTTTCAAGCGCTTTCACATTAGATATCACAGTTCCCAACTTGTAAAGGTGAAAAACACTGCATCTCACTAAGTGGCATTGTTTAATGCGGTTTTACGACGGTTCATACCTTAACCTAACGTAACCTAACCTAACCTAACCTAACCTTACCTAACCTAACCTAACCTAACCTAACCCAACCCAACCCAACCCAACCTAACCTAACCTAACCTAACCTAAACTAACCTAACCCAACCTAACCTAACGTAACCTAACCTAACCTAACCCAACCTAACCCAACCCAACCCAACCTAACCTAACCTAAGCTAACCTAACCTAAGCTAACCAAACCTAACCTAACCTAACTTAACCTAACCTAACGTAACCTAACCTAACCTAACCTATTCTAACGTAACCTAACCTTACCTGACCTAACCTAACCTAACGTAACCTAACCTAACCTAACATAACCTAACGTAACCTAACCTAACCTAACCTAACCTAACGTAACCTAACCTAACCTAACCCAACCTAACCCAACCCAACCCAACCCAACAACACCCAACCCAACCTAACCTAACCTATCCTAACCTTACCTAACCAAACCAAATTATCCTTACCTAACCTAACCTAACCTAACGTAACCTAACCTAACGTAACCTAACGTAACCTAACCTAACCTAACGTAACGTAACCTAACCTAACCTAACCTAACCCAACCTAAGCTAACCTAACCTAACCTAACCCAACTCAACCCAACCTAACCTAATCTAACCTAACCTAACCTAACCTAACCTAACCAAACCTAACCTAACCTAACCTAACCTAACGACGGTTGCAAGCGCTTTCACATTAATTATCGCAGTTCCCCACTTTTAATGGTGAAAAACACTGCATCTCAGTAATTGACATTGTTTAATGCGGTTTTACGACGGTTCATATCTTAACCTAACCTAACATTCGCACTTGTATCTAAAAACGCTCTATTACACTGTTTTGTTCACAATTACGATACTTGCATAACCTCACAGTTTTTCACCAACTTATTGCAGTACAGAACGCTGTATCTCGCTAAATGACATTGTTCTTTAAGGTTTCACGATGCTTGCATGCGCTTTAACGAGAATATCACAATATAGCAGTTTCGCACTTGTAACGGTAGAACACGCAGTATTTGGCTTGTTCATGCCGTTTTGTGTGCTTTCACAACATTTCACCTATCGCAGTTTAATACTCGCTATAAAACAACACTATCTCGTTAGATGACGTCGTTTTTGGTAGTTTCACGACGCTACCTAGCTTAAACAACCTCACCTAACCTAACCTAACCTAACCTAACGACGTTTGCAAGCGCTTTCACATTAGATATCGCAGTTCCCGACTTGAAATGGTGAAAAACACTGCATCTCACTAAGTGACATTGTTTAATGCGGTTTTACGACGGTTCATATCTTAACCTAACCTAACATTCGCACTTGTATTAAAAAAACGCTCTATTACACTGTTTCGTTCACAATTAGGATATTTGCATAACCTCACAGTTTTTCACCAACTTATTGCAGTACAGAACGCTGTATCTCGCTAAATGACATCGTTCTTTAAGGTTTCACGATGCTTGCATGCGCTTTAACGAGAATATCACAACATAGCAGTTTCGCACTTGTAACGGTACAACACGCAGTATTTGGCTTGTTCATGCCGTTTTGTGTGCTTTCACAACATTTCACCTATCGCAGTTTCGTACTCGCAATAAAACAACACTATCTCGTTAGATGACGTTGTTTTTGGTAGTTGCACGACGCTACCTAGCTTAAACTAACATAACTCAACCTAACATAACCTTCGCACTTCTATCGTTAGAAAACGTTTTACTCGCTACTTTACATTGCTTTCTACAACATTATGACGGTTTCAAGCGCTTTCACATTAGATATCACAGTTCCCAACTTGTAAAGGTGAAAAACACTGCATCTCACTAAGTGGCATTGTTTAATGCGGTTTTACGACGGTTCATACCTTAACCTAACGTAACCTAACCTAACCTAACCTAACCTTACCTAACCTAACCTAACCTAACCTAACCCAACCCAACCCAACCTAACCTAACCTAACCTAACCTAACCTAACCTAACCCAACCTAACCCAACCCAACCCAACCTAACCTAACCTAAGCTAACCTAACCTAAGCTAACCAAACCTAACCTAACCTAACTTACCCTCACCTAACGTAACCTAACCTAACCTAACCTATTCTAACGTAACCTAACCTTACCTGACCTAACCTAACCTAACGTAACCTAACCTAACCTAACATACCCTAACGTAACCTAACCTAACCTAACCTAACGTAACCTAACCTAACCTAACCCAACCCAACCCAACCCAGCAACACCCAACCCAACCTAACCTAACCTAACCTTACCTAACCTAACCAAATTATCCTTACCTAACCTAACCTAACCTAACGTAACCTAACCTAACCTAACCTAACCTAACCCAACCTAACCTAACCTAACCTAACCTAACCTAACCCAACTCAACCCAACCTAACCTAATCTAACCTAACCTAACCTAACCTAACCTAACCAAACCTAACCTAACCTAACCTAACCTAACGACGGTTGCAAGCGCTTTCACATTAATTATCGCAGTTCCCCACTTTTAATGGTGAAAAACACTGCATCTCAGTAATTGACATTGTTTAATGCGGTTTTACGACGGTTCATATCTTAACCTAACCTAACATTCGCACTTGTATCTAAAAACGCTCTATTACACTGTTTTGTTCACAATTACGATACTTGCATAACCTCACAGTTTTTCACCAACTTATTGCAGTACAGAACGCTGTATCTCGCTAAATGACATTGTTCTTTAAGGTTTCACGATGCTTGCATGCGCTTTAACGAGAATATCACAATATAGCAGTTTCGCACTTGTAACGGTAGAACACGCAGTATTTGGCTTGTTCATGCCGTTTTGTGTGCTTTCACAACATTTCACCTATCGCAGTTTAATACTCGCTATAAAACAACACTATCTCGTTAGATGACGTCGTTTTTGGTAGTTTCACGACGCTACCTAGCTTAAACAACCTCACCTAACCTAACCTAACCTAACCTAACGACGTTTGCAAGCGCTTTCACATTAGATATCGCAGTTCCCGACTTGTAATGGTGAAAAACACTGCATCTCACTAAGTGACATTGTTTAATGCGGTTTTACGACGGTTCATATCTTAACCTAACCTAACATTCGCACTTGTATTAAAAAAACGCTCTATTACACTGTTTCGTTCACAATTAGGATATTTGCATAACCTCACAGTTTTTCACCAACTTATTGCAGTACAGAACGCTGTATCTCGCTAAATGACATCGTTCTTTAAGGTTTCACGATACTTGCATGCGCTTTAACGAGAATATCACAACATAGCAGTTTCGCACTTGTAACGGTACAACACGCAGTATTTGGCTTGTTCAGCCGTTTTATGTGCTTTCACATTTCACCTATTGCAGTTTCGTACTCGCAATAAAACAACACTATCTCGTTAGATGACGTTGTTTTTGGTAGTTTCACGACGCTCCCTAGCTTAAACTAACATAACTCAACCTAACATGACCTTCGCACTTCTATCGTTAGAAAACGTTTTACTCGCTACTTTACATTGCTTTCTACAACATTACGACGGTTTCAAGCGCTTTCACATTAGATATCACAGTTCCCAACTTGTAAAGGTGAAAAACACTGCATCTCACTAAGTGACATTGTTTAATGCGGTTTTACGACGGTTCATACCTTAACCTAACCTAACCTAACCTAACCTTACCTAACCTAACCTAACCTAACCCAACCCAACCCAACCTAACCTAACCTAACCTAACCTAAACTAACCTAACCTAACCCAACCTAACCTAACCTAACCTAACCTAACCCAACCTAACCCAACCCAACCCAACCTAACCTAACCTAAGCTAACCTAACCTAACCTAACCAAACCTAACCTAACCTAACTTAACCTAACCTAACGTAACCTAACCTAACCTATTCTAACGTAACCTAACCTTACCTGACCTAACCTAACCTAACGTAACCTAACCTAACCTAACATAACCTAACGTAACCTAACCTAACCTAACCTAACGTAACCTAACCTAACCTAACCCAACCCAACCCAACCCAACAACACCCAACCCAACCTAACCTAACCTAACCTAACCTTACCTAACCTAACCAAATTATCCTTACCTAACCTAACCTAACCTAACGTAACCTAACCTAACCTAACGTAACCTAACCTAACCTAACGTAACCTAACCCAACCTAACCTAACCTAACCTAACCTAACCCAACTCAACCCAACCTAACCTAATCTAACCTAACCTAACCTAACCTAACCAAACCTAACCTAACCTAACCTAACCTAACCTAACGACGGTTGCAAGCGCTTTCACATTAAATATCGCAGTTCCCCACTTTTAATGGTGAAAAACACTGCATCTCAGTAATTGACATTGTTTAATGCGGTTTTACGACGGTTCATATTGTTACGGAGCTCGCAAACACACGGAAGAGAGGAATGAGCGTATTTCCTATATTTACATGCCAAAGTGACGCTTCAGAGCTGCCAGTCTCTCGCGCGGCGAGTCCACTTCTTTTTCATCGAACTGTTGTCCACGACGGTAGAGCCATGCCCACTGCCTCGTAATATCACCCCCGGCGAACAAAGCGCCGTCACGGCGCCCCTAAGTCAATCAGGACTGGCAGTATAGTAGGGCTTTAGGCGCGACACATGAACAACATCAGTAGATGGTGTAGCAGAGGATGAGTGCGGTTGAACGGGAGTGATGAGGTAGTCGACGTCGGTGACCTTGCGGAGAACTTTGTAGGGTCCTGTGTATCGTGGGAGGAGCTTCTCGCACAAACCTTCACGTCGATACGGCGTCCAGAGTAGGACAAGAGAGTCATCAGGGTAGTCAACGTCGCGGTGCGAGTCATCGTAGCGGACTTTTTGTGCGGCCTGAGAAGCACTGAGCCGAGTGTGCGCGATTTGGCGAGCGACGCGGGCTCGAGAAGCAGCGTCCTGCGCATACACCGTTGGTTGGATAGTAGCAGAAGGAAGGAGTGTGTCGAATGGCAACGCAGGGTTGCAGCCGTACAAAAGAAAGAATGGAGAGTAGCCGGCGGTGTCATGTCTTGACGAATTATATGCAAATGTAACGTAGGGGAGCATTGCGTCCCAGTCACGGTGGTCAGCAGAGACGTACATAGACAACATGTCTGTAAGAGTTCGGTTGAGACGCTCCGTGAGACCGTTAGTCTGGGGATGGTAGGCAGTAGTAAGGTGATGTTCGGTAGAGCAGCTCCGGAGGATTTCGTCGATAACTTTTGCGAGGAAGCAGCGGCCCCGATCCGTCAAAAGCTGGCGCGGAGCTCCATGCCGCAGAATGACGTCATTTAGGAGAAAGTCTGCGACGTCTGTAGCGCAGCTAGTTGGCAATGCACGAGTTATCGCGTATCTGGTCGCATAGTCGGTTGCGACAGCGATCCACTTGTTGCCTGACACGGACGTCGGGAAAGGTCCGAGCAAGTCGAGGCCGATGCGGAAGAATGGTTCCGGGGGAATGTCGATAGGTTGGAGCAGGCCAGCCGGACGGAGAGCAGGACGTTTCCGACGCTGGCAGCGCTCGCAAGCAGCGACATAACGGCGCACAAATTTATACATGCCAGGCCAAAAGAACCGTTGCCGCACGCGGTGATAGGTGCGTGAAAAACCCAGGTGTCCCGCCGTCGGTGCGTCATGCAGATGTTGAAGAATAGTGGCACGCATGTGTTGGGGAATAACTAACAAATATTCCGGGCCATCAGACTTCATGTTGCGACGATACAGAATGTCGTTGCGAAGGACATATTGACGGAGAGAAGGGTCGGAATGTCCTGAAGATACTCGCTGAATGACCTTCTTGAGGGTTGCGTCCCGGCGCTGCTCTGTGCCGATGTCGTGCAAATCAGATATGGCGAGCACACAAGAATCGCCTTCATGGACAGCGAGGCTAGCAGGGTCCACCGGATAACGCGAGAGACAATCGGCATCTTGGTGCAACCTGCCCGACTTATAAATTACGTCGAAGTTATACTCCTGGAGACGTAGAGCCCAGCGACCTAGGCGACCAGTTGGGTCCTTGAGCGACGACAGCCAACACAGAGCGTGGTGGTCCGTAATAACTGAAAACTCGCGGCCATACAAGTAGGGGCGAAATTTCGCTACAGCCCAGACCAACGCAAGACACTCGCGCTCTGTTATCGAATAGTTTCGCTCAGATGTGGAGAGAAGGCGGCTGGCATACGCAATAACACGCGTTTGGCCTCCCTGGTGTTGAGCGAGGACGGCGCCGATTCCGTGAGCACTGGCGTCTGTGCGTACTTCAGTCGTCGCAGACGGGTCAAAGTGAGCCAGTATTGGTGGTGAAAAGAGCAGGTCGATCAGCGTGGAAAACGCAGCTGCTTGGTCTTGGCCCCACGAGAAGGGCACGTTCTTTTTGAGAAGATCAGTTAGTGGTCGTGCAATTGTAGCGAAATCGCGTATAAAGCGGCGGAAGTACGAGCATAAGCCCACAAAACTCCGAACATCTTTGGTTGAAGAAGGCAGAGGGAAATTCTTGACAGCGCTAATCTTGTCAGGGTCAGGTCGGACGCCAGCAGCACTTACAAGATGACCAAGGATCGTGATTTGTTGTCGGCCGAAATTGCACTTTTTCGAGTTCAGCTGGAGTCCTGCTCGACGAAAAACGGCTAAAATGGTCGACAAACGAGTTAAGTGAGTTTCAAATGTTGGGGAAAAAACAATCACATCGTCGAGGTAGCAAAGACAGATGGACCATTTATAACCACGAAGAAGAGAGTCCATCATGCGTTCGAACGTTGCCGGGGCGTTGCACAGCCCAAAAGGCATAACCTTGAACTGATAAAGGCCGTCCGGTGTGATGAAGGCAGTCTTTTCTCGGTCTAAGTCGTCGACAGAAATTTGCCAGTAGCCCGAACGCAGATCAATAGATGAGAAGTATCGCGCGCCATGAAGGCAATCAAGGGCGTCGTCGATTCGTGGCAGCGGATATACGTCTTTGCGGGTTATCTTGTTCAAGGCACGGTAGTCAACGCAAAATCTCCAGCTGCCATCCTTCTTTTTCACTAAAACAACAGGTGACGCCCATGGACTTGAAGAGGCCTCTATGACTCCTTTGGAGAGCATTTTCTCGACTTCTCGTTGTATGACCTGGCGTTCGGACTGGGAAACACGATACGGTCGCCGTCTAACAGGATTAGCATCGCCGGTATGTATTTGATGACGCACGAAGGACGTTTGCCCTAAAGGGCGGTCATCGAAGTCGAAAATATCTCGGTAGGTAGTCAGAACGTGGTGAAGTTGCGCCAATTGACAGGGCAGAAGATCAGGGGCGATCATCATCGTGATTTCGTCGCTAGGTGCGTTTGCTCGGCTGGCTGCAGTAGGGGACGAACAGTCTTCAGGGTCCAATGCCACGATGCTACATGCATCAAGTGGGGAAACGTGGGCTAACGAAATGCCTTGCGGGAGAACTTGGGTCGAACTACTGAAGTTAAGGAGCGGAAGCTGAACGTAGTTGTCCACAATAGTCACGATTGTATGCGGCACAGCAACACTTCGAGCCAAGAGCACATCCACCAATGGAGACACTATGTAGTCACCGTCAGGAAGAGCTGGTGATATCGTTAAGGCAACACACGTGGTGGCTTGCGGTGACAGCCGAACATAATCAACAGCGCACAAGCGGTGTGACGGTGAGGACGGCACAGGTCCAAGTCGAGGCAGTTCAAGTTGAAGAACGCCGGTTGCACAGTCGATGAGAGCAGCATGGGTGGACAAGAAATCTAAACCAAGAATTAGGTCATTTGGGCACTGCTCAATAACTGCAAAGAGAACAGATGTGGGGTGATCGGCGATAGTGATGCGTGCTGTGCACATTCCTGTGATGGCAAGACTTCTTCCGTCGGCGACACGAATAACGCCAGGGGCAGCCGGTGTGAGCACTTTCTTCAGGCGGCGACGAAGTCGGGCACTCATCACAGAAATATGCGCCCCAGTGTCAACAAGTGCAGAAACAGTCAGGCCGTCAACGTCGACGTCGATCAAATTTCGTCGTGTCGGCAGTACAAGGAGAGGATTTGAGGTCGGTACCGAGGATGCAGCTTCACCTCCAAGAGCTGCACCGCTTAGTTTCCCTGGTGAGAATTGAGCGGGGAGGTCGGGCGTCGTCGTAGAGGAGAAGGGGACGACGGGCGACGTCCTGGCGGCGAACGAGACTGGTGACGTCGAGGCGACGGTGAGCGGCTGTGCTGCGTATCAGGGGCATCGCAGGCGTAGGAATCGACGGGCAGAGGCCGGCGGTAGTTGTCGGCGATCGGCTCAGGAGGTTGGAAACGACGGTAGCTATCGGTGCGGCGAGCAGTGTTATACTGGTTTCGGGACGAAGACCAATGGTTGTGGCAATACCGTGCGACGTGACCTATGCGGCGGCAGTTAAAGCAGATCGGCCGATCATCCGCAGTTCTCCATTCGGCCGGATTGCGAGAGCGTGGATAAGACCTTTCTTGGGGTGGTGACCTGGGGCGAGGCGGCGACCTTGAACGGAAGCCAATTGGTCGAGACTGAGCAACGGCGCAGACATCGAAGCCCAAATTGCTCAGTTCTTCCCGCACAATCGACTGTACCAAGCAAACCTGAGGTACTTGCAAATCGACGTGGCCGTTGGCGGGAAGAGTAGGTGTAATTGCTTCGATTTCCCGCCGGACAAT
Organism: Rhipicephalus microplus; assembly: GCF_043290135.1. Classification (NCBI taxonomy): domain Eukaryota; kingdom Metazoa; phylum Arthropoda; class Arachnida; order Ixodida; family Ixodidae; genus Rhipicephalus; species Rhipicephalus microplus. The sequence goes on from NW_027464606.1 coordinate 654,216, forward strand.
TCGCGTAATTTCAGACGCTGGTGAAGACTGCCGATGGGAGGACAGTCCATCTTCGCAGGAGGACGTCGCTGCGGTGTTCGGCAGTCGAGTAAATGATCTTGAAATCCGCCTGCTTTTGGCCAGTTCAAAACGCCGGCATTCCTCAATAATTTCGTCGACGGTCGCACAGTTCCGGCACATTAGCAGGTTGAACGCGTCGTCCGCTATGCCCTTGAGGACGTGGCCAACCTTGTCAGACTCCGACATGTCGTTGTCAACTTTACGACATAGAGCCAGCACGTCCTGTATATATGAGATATACGGCTCTGTGGACGTCTGAGCACGTATAGACAACTCCTTCTTTGCAGCCGCCTTTCGACCGATGGGCTTCCCAAATAAGTCGCGAAGCTTTTCCTTGAAGGTGTCCCAACTGCCGATCTCCTCCTCATGGTTCTCGTACCAGACTTTGGCCGTGCCTTTCAGGTAAAACAGCACATTGGCCAGCATAAGAGTCGGATCATACCGGTTGAGAGCACTGGTGCGTTCGTAGTCGGCTATCCAGTCGTCGACATCAACTTGGTCCGTACCGCAGAACGTTCCAGGATGCTTCGGATGCGTCAGCACGTACGTGGGTGGGGGTGGGGCCAGTGGAGGCGTTGCCGTGGATGGTGCGGGCGTCGCCGAAGCCGATGGAGAGGTGGCCGTGGGATCAGTCCCGTGTTCCATCACGGAAACTCCGATTTGACGACCACTGCGGAGCTCCGTTGTATGGCGCTTCGTTACCCAGCACTCCCACCAATTTGTTACGGAGCTCGCAAACACACGGAAGAGAGGAATGAGCGTATTTCCTATATTTACATGCCAAAGTGACGCTTCAGAGCTGCCAGTCTCTCGCGCGGCGAGTCCACTTCTTTTTCATCGAACTGTTGTCCACGACGGTAGAGCCATGCCCACTGCCTCGTAATAATATCTTAACCTAACCTAACATTCGCACTTGTATCTAAAAACGCTCTATTACACTGTTTTGTTCACAATTACGATATTTGCATAACCTCACAGTTTTTCACCAACTTATTGCAGTACAGAACGCTGTTTCTCGCTAAATGACATTGTTCTTTAAGGTTTCACGATGCTTGCATACGCTTTAACGAGAATATCACAATATAGCAGTGTCGCACTTGTAACGGTAGAACACGCAGTATTTGGCTTGTTCATGCCGTTTTGTGTGCTTTCACAACATTTCACCTATCGCAGTTTAATACTCGCTATAAAACAACGCTATCTCGTTAGATGACGTCGTTTTTGGTAGTTTCACGACGCTACCTAGCTTAAACTAACCTAACCTAACCTAACCTTCGCACTTCTATCGTTAGAAAACGTTTTACTCGCCACTTTACAATGTTTTCTACAAGATTACGACGGTTTCATGCGCTTTCACATTAGATATCGTAGTTCCCGACTTGTAATGTTGAAAAACACTACATCTCACTAAGTGACATTGTTTAATGTGGTTTTACGACGGTTGATATGTCAACCTAACCTAACATTCGCACTTGTATCTAAAGACGCTCAATTACACTGTTTCGTTCACAATTACGATATTTGCTTGACCTCACAGTTTCTCACCAACTTATTACAGTACAGAACGCTGTATCTCGCTAAATGACATCGTTCTTTAAGGTTTCACGATACTTGCATGCGCTTTACCGAGAATGTCACAACATAGCAGTTTCGCACTTGTAACGGTACAACACGCAGTATTTGGCTTGTTCATGCCATTTTGTGTGCTTTCACAACATTTTACCTATCGCAGTTTCGTACTCGCAATAAAACAACACTATCTCGTTAGATGACGTCGTTTTTGGTGGTTTCACGACGCTACCTAGCTTAAACTAACATAACTCAACCTAACATAACCTTCGCACTTCTATCGTTAGAAAACGTTTTACTCGATACTTTACATTGCTTTCTACAACATTACGACGGTTTCAAGCGCTTTCACATTAGATATCGCAGTTCCTAACTTGTAAAGGTGAAAAACACTGCATCTCACTAAGTGACATTGTTTATTGCGGTTTTACGACGGTTCATACCTTAACCTAACGTAACCTAACCTAACCTAACCCAACCTAACCTAACATAACCTAACCTAACCTAACCTAACCAAACCTAACCTAACGTAACCTAACCTAACCTAACCAAACCTAACCTAACCTAACGACGTTTGCAAGCGCTTTCACATTAGATATCGCAGTTCCCGACTTGTAATGGTGAAAAACACTGCATCTCACTAAGTGACATTGTTTAATGCGGTTTTACGACGGTTCATATCTTAACCTAACCTAACATTCGCACTTGTATTAAAAAACGCTCTATTACACTGTTTCGTTCACAATTAGGATATTTGCATAACCTCACAGTTTTTCACCAACTTATTGCAGTACAGAACGCTGTATCTCGCTAAATGACATCGTTCTTTAAGGTTTCACGATGCTTGCATGCGCTTTAACGAGAATATCACAACATAGCAGTTTCGCACTTGTAACGGTACAACACGCAGTATTTGGCTTGTTCATGCCGTTTTGTGTGCTTTCACAACATTTCACCTATCGCAGTTTCGTACTCGCAATAAAACAACACTATCTCGTTAGATGACGTTGTTTTTGGTAGTTGCACGACGCTACCTAGCTTAAACTAACGTAACTCAACCTAACATAACCTTCGCACTTCTATCGTTAGAAAACGTTTTACTCGCTACTTTACATTGCTTTCTACAACATTATGACGGTTTCAAGCGCTTTCACATTAGATATCACAGTTCCCAACTTGTAAAGGTGAAAAACACTGCATCTCACTAAGTGGCATTGTTTAATGCGGTTTTACGACGGTTCATACCTTAACCTAACGTAACCTAACCTAACCTAACCTAACCTTACCTAACCTAACCTAACCTAACCTAACCTAACCTAAACTAACCTAACCCAACCTAACCTAACCTAACCTAACCCAACCTAACCCAACCCAACCCAACCTAACCTAACCTAAGCTAACCTAACCTAAGCTAACCAAACCTAACCTAACTTAACCTAACCTAACGTAACCTAACCTAACCTATTCTAACGTAACCTAACCTTACCTGACCTAACCTAACCTAACGTAACCTAACCTAACCTAACATAACCTAACGTAACCTAACCTAACCTAACCTAACCTAACGTAACCTAACCTAACCAAACCCAACCTAACCCAACCCAACCCAACCCAACAACACCCAACCCAACCTAACCTAACCTAACCTAACCTTACCTAACCTAACCAAATTATCCTTACCTAACCTAACCTAACCTAACGTAACCTAACCTAACCTAACCTAACGTAACCTAACCTAACCTAACGTAACCTAACCTAACCTAACCCAACCTAACCTAACCTAACCTAACCTAACCCAACTCAACCCAACCTAACCTAATCTAACCTAACCTAACCTAACCTAACCTAACCAAACCTAACCTAACCTAACCTAACCTAACCTAACGACGGTTGCAAGCGCTTTCACATTAATTATCGCAGTTCCCCACTTTTAATGGTGAAAAACACTGCATCTCAGTAATTGACATTGTTTAATGCGGTTTTACGACGGTTCATATCTTAACCTAACCTAACATTCGCACTTGTATCTAAAAACGCTCTATTACACTGTTTTGTTCACAATTACGATACTTGCATAACCTCACAGTTTTTCACCAACTTATTGCAGTACAGAACGCTGTATCTCGCTAAATGACATTGTTCTTTAAGGTTTCACGATGCTTGCATGCGCTTTAACGAGAATATCACAATATAGCAGTTTCGCACTTGTAACGGTAGAACACGCAGTATTTGGCTTGTTCATGCCGTTTTGTGTGCTTTCACAACATTTCACCTATCGCAGTTTATTACTCGCTATAAAACAACACTATCTCGTTAGATGACGTCGTTTTTGGTAGTTTCACGACGCTACCTAGCTTAAACTAACCTAACCTAACCTAACCTTCGCACTTTTATCGTTAGAAAACGTTTTACTCGCCACTTTACAATGTTTTCTACAAGATTACGACGGTTTCATGCGCTTTCACATTAGATATCGTAGTTCCCGACTTGTAATGTTGAAAAACACTACATCTCACTAAGTGACATTGTTTAATGCGGTTTTACGACGGTTGATATGTCAACCTAACCTAACATTCGCATTTGTATCTAAAGACGCTCAATTACACTGTTTCGTTCACAATTACGATATTTGCTTGACCTCACAGTTTCTCACCAACTTATTACAGTACAGAACGCTGTATCTCGCTAAATGACATCGTTCTTTAAGGTTTCACGATACTTGCATGCGCTTTACCGAGAATGTCACAACATAGCAGTTTCGCACTTGTAACGGTACAACACGCAGTATTTGGCTTGTTCATGCCATTTTGTGTGCTTTCACAACATTTTACCTATCGCAGTTTCGTACTCGCAATAAAACAACACTATCTCGTTAGATGACGTCGTTTTTGGTGGTTTCACGACGCTACCTAGCTTAAACTAACATAACTTAACCTAACATAACCTTCGCACTTCTATCGTTAGAAAACGTTTTACTCGCTACTTTACATTGCTTTCTACAACATTACGACGGTTTCAAGCGCTTTCACATTAGATGTCGCAGTTCCCAACTTGTAAAGGTGAAAAACACTGCATCTCACTAAGTGACATTGTTTAATGCGGTTTTAGCGCGGTTCATATCTTAACCTAACCTAACCTAACCTAACCCAACCTAACCTAACATAACCTAACCTAACCTAACCTAACCTAACCTAACCAAACCTAACCTAACGTAACCCAACCTAACCTAACCAAACCTAACCTAACCTAACGACGTTTGCAAGCGCTTTCACATTAGATATCGCAGTTCCCGACTTGTAATGGTGAAAAACACTGCATCTCACTAAGTGACATTGTTTAATGCGGTTTTACGACGGTTCATATCTTAACCTAACCTAACATTCGCACTTGTATTAAAAAACGCTCTATTACACTGTTTCGTTCACAATTAGGATATTTGCATAACCTCACAGTTTTTCACCAACTTATTACAGTACAGAACGCTGTATCTCGCTAAATGACATCGTTCTTTAAGGTTTCACGATGCTTGCATGCGCTTTAACGAGAATATCACAACATAGCAGTTTCGCACTTGTAACGGTACAACACGCAGTATTTGGCTTGTTCATGCCGTTTTGTGTGCTTTCACAACATTTCACCTATCGCAGTTTCGTACTTGCAATAAAACAACACTATCTCGTTAGATGACGTTGTTTTTGGTAGTTGCACGACGCTACCTAGCTTAAACTAACATAACTCAACCTAACATAACCTTCGCACTTCTATCGTTAGAAAACGTTTTACTCGCTACTTTACATTGCTTTCTACAACATTATGACGGTTTCAAGCGCTTTCACATTAGATATCACAGTTCCCAACTTGTAAAGGTGAAAAACACTGCATCTCACTAAGTGGCATTGTTTAATGCGGTTTTACGACGGTTCATACCTTAACCTAACGTAACCTAACCTAACCTAACCTAACCTAACCCTACCTAACCTAACCTAACCTAACCTAACCCAACCTAACCCAACCCAACCCAACCTAACCTAACCTAAGCTAACCTAACCTAAGCTAACCAAACCTAACCTAACCTAACTTAACCTAACCTAACGTAACCTAACCTAACCTAACCTATTCTAACGTAACCTAACCTTACCTGACCTAACCTAACCTAACGTAACCTAACCTAACCTAACATAACCTAACGTAACCTAACCTAACCTAACCTAACCTAACGTAACCTAACCTAACCTAACCCAACCTAACCCAACCCAACCCAACCCAACAACACCCAACCCAACCTAACCTAACCTAACCTAACCTTACCTAACCTAACCAAATTATCCTTACCTAACCTAACCTAACCTAACGTAACCTAACCTAACCTAACGTAACCTAACCTAACCTAACGTAACCTAGCCTAACCTAACCTAACCCAACCTAACCTAACCTAACCTAACCTAACCCAACTCAACCCAACCTAACCTAATCTGACCTAACCTAACCTAACCTAACCAAACCTAACCTAACCTAACCTAACCTAACGACGGTTGCAAGCGCTTTCACATTAATTATCGCAGTTCCCCACTTTTAATGGTGAAAAACACTGCATCTCAGTAATTGACATTGTTTAATGCGGTTTTACGACGGTTCATATCTTAACCTAACCTAACATTCGCACTAGTATCTAAAAACTCTCTATTACACTGTTTTGTTCACAATTACGATACTTGCATAACCTCACAGTTTTTCACCAACTTATTGCAGTACAGAACGCTGTATCTCGCTAAATGACATTGTTCTTTAAGGTTTCACGATGCTTGCATGCGCTTTAACGAGAATATCACAATATAGCAGTTTCGCACTTGTAACGGTAGAACACGCAGTATTTGGCTTGTTCATGCCGTTTTGTGTGCTTTCACAACATTTCACCTATCGCAGTTTATTACTCGCTATAAAACAACACTATCTCGTTAGATGACGTCGTTTTTGGTAGTTTCACGACGCTACCTAGCTTAAACTAACCTAACCTAACCTAACCTTCGCACTTCTATCGTTAGAAAACGTTTTACTCGCCACTTTACAATGTTTTCTACAAGATTACGACGGTTTCATGCGCTTTCACATTAGATATCGTAGTTCCCGACTTGTAATGTTGAAAAACACTACATCTCACTAAGTGACATTGTTTAATGCGGTTTTACGACGGTTGATATGTCAACCTAACCTAACATTCGCACTTGTATCTAAAGACGCTCAATTACACTGTTTCGTTCACAATTACGATATTTGCTTGACCTCACAGTTTCTCACCAACTTATTACAGTACAGAACGCTGTATCTCGCTAAATGACATCGTTCTTTAAGGTTTCACGATACTTGCATGCGCTTTACCGAGAATGTCACAACATAGCAGTTTCGCACTTGTAACGGTACAACACGCAGTATTTGGCTTGTTCATGCCATTTTGTGTGCTTTCACAACATTTTACCTATCGCAGTTTCGTACTCGCAATAAAACAACACTATCTCGTTAGATGACGTCGTTTTTGGTGGTTTCACGACGCTACCTAGCTTAAACTAACATAACTCAACCTAACATAACCTTCGCACTTCTATCGTTAGAAAACGTTTTACTCGCTACTTTACATTGCTTTCTACAACATTACGACGGTTTCAAGCGCTTTCACATTAGATATCGCAGTTCCTAACTTGTAAAGGTGAAAAACACTGCATCTCACTAAGTGACATTGTTTATTGCGGTTTTACGACGGTTCATACCTTAACCTAACGTAACCTAACCTAACCTAACCCAACCTAACCTAACATAACCTAACCTAACCTAACCTAACCAAACCTAACCTAACGTAACCTAACCTAACCTAACCTAACCAAACCTAACCTAACCTAACGACGTTTGCAAGCGCTTTCACATTAGATATCGCAGTTCCCGACTTGTAATGGTGAAAAACACTGCATCTCACTAAGTGACATTGTTTAATGCGGTTTTACGACGGTTCATATCTTAGCCTAACCTAACATTCGCACTTGTATTAAAAAACGCTCTATTACACTGTTTCGTTCACAATTAGGATATTTGCATAACCTCACAGTTTTTCACCAACTTATTGCAGTACAGAACGCTGTATCTCGCTAAATGACATCGTTCTTTAAGGTTTCACGATGCTTGCATGCGCTTTAACGAGAATATCACAACATAGCAGTTTCGCACTTGTAACGGTACAACACGCAGTATTTGGCTTGTTCATGCCGTTTTGTGTGCTTTCACAACACTTCACCTATCGCAGTTTCGTACTCGCAATAAAACAACACTATCTCGTTAGATGACGTTGTTTTTGGTAGTTGCACGACGCTACCTAGCTTAAACTAACATAACTCCACCTAACATAACCTTCGCACTTCTATCGTTAGAAAACGTTTTACTCGCTACTTTACATTGCTTTCTACAACATTATGACGGTTTCAAGCGCTTTCACATTAGATATCACAGTTCCCAACTTGTAAAGGTGAAAAACACTGTATCTCACTAAGTGGCATTGTTTAATGCGGTTTTACGACGGTTCATACCTTAACCTAACGTAACCTAACCTAACCTAACCTAACCTTACCTAACCTAACCTAACCTAACCTAACCTAACCCAACCCAACCCAACCTAACCTAACCTAACCTAACCTAAACTAACCTAACCCAACCTAACCTAACCTAACCTAACCTAACCCAACCTAACCCAACCCAACCCAACCTAACCTAACCTAAGCTAACCTAGCCTAAGCTAACCAAACCTAACCTAACCAAACTTAACCTAACCTAACGTAACCTAACCTAACCTAACCTATTCTAACGTAACCTAACCTTACCTGACCTAACCTAACCTAACGTAACCTAACGTAACCTAACATAACCTAACGTAACCTAACCTAACCTAACCTAACCTAACCTAACGTAACCTAACCTAACCTAACCCAACCTAACCCAACCCAACCCAACCCAACAACACCCAACCCAACCTAACCTAACCTAACCTAACCTTACCTAACCTAACCAAATTATCCTTACCTAACCTAACCTAACCTAACGTAACCTAACCTAACCTAACCTAACGTAACCTAACCTAACCTAACGTAACCTAACCTAACCTAACCTAACCTAACCCAACCTAACCTAACCTAACCTAACCTAACCCAACTCAACCCAACCTAACCTAATCTAACCTAACCTAACCTTACCTAACCAAACCTAACCTAACCTAACCTAACCTAACGACGGTTGCAAGCGCTTTCACATTAATTATCGCAGTTCCCCACTTTTAATGGTGAAAAACACTGCATCTCAGTAATTGACATTGTTTAATGCGGTTTTACGACGGTTCATATCTTAACCTAACCTAACATTCGCACTTGTATCTAAAAACGCTCTATTACACTGTTTTGTTCACAATTACGATACTTGCATAACCTCACAGTTTTTCACCAACTTATTGCAGTACAGAACGCTGTATCTCGCTAAATGACATTGTTCTTTAAGGTTTCACGATGCTTGCATGCGCTTTAACGAGAATATCACAATATAGCAGTTTCGCACTTGTAACGGTAGAACACGCAGTATTTGGCTTGTTCATGCCGTTTTGTGTGCTTTCACAACATTTCACCTATCGCAGTTTAATACTCGCTATAAAACAACACTATCTCGTTAGATGACGTCGTTTTTGGTAGTTTCACGACGCTACCTAGCTTAAACTAACCTAACCTAACCTAACCTTCGCACTTCTATCGTTAGAAAACGTTTTACTCGCCACTTTACAATGTTTTCTACAAGATTACGACGGTTTCATGCGCTTTCACATTAGATATCGTAGTTCCCGACTTGTAATGTTGAAAAACACTACATCTCACTAAGTGACATTGTTTAATGCGGTTTTACGACGGTTGATATGTCAACCTAACCTAACATTCGCACTTGTATCTAAAGACGCTCAATTACACTGTTTCGTTCACAATTACGATATTTGCTTGACCTCACAGTTTCTCACCAACTTATTACAGTACAGAACGCTGTATCTCGCTAAATGACATCGTTCTTTAAGGTTTCACGATACTTGCATGCGCTTTACCGAGAATGTCACAACATAGCAGTTTCGCACTTGTAACGGTACAACACGCAGTATTTGGCTTGTTCATGCCATTTTGTGTGCTTTCACAACATTTTACCTATCGCAGTTTCGTACTCGCAATAAAACAACACTATCTCGTTAGATGACGTCGTTTTTGGTGGTTTCACGACGCTACCTAGCTTAAACTAACATAACTCAACCTAACATAACCTTCGCACTTCTATCGTTAGAAAACGTTTTACTCGCTACTTTACATTGCTTTCTACAACATTACGACGGTTTCAAGCGCTTTCACATTAGATATCGCAGTTCCTAACTTGTAAAGGTGAAAAACACTGCATCTCACTAAGTGACATTGTTTATTGCGGTTTTACGACGGTTCATACCTTAACCTAACGTAACCTAACTTAACCTAACCCAACCTAACCTAACATAACCTAACCTAACCTAACCTAACCAAACCTAACCTAACGTAACCTAACCTAACCTAACCAAACCTAACCTAACCTAACGACGTTTGCAAGCGCTTTCACATTAGATATCGCAGTTCCCCACTTGTAATGGTGAAAAACACTGCATCTCACTAAGTGACATTGTTTAATGCGGTTTTACGACGGTTCATATCTTAACCTAACCTAACATTCGCACTTGTATTAAAAAACGCTCTATTACACTGTTTCGTTCACAATTAGGATATTTGCATAAGCTCACAGTTTTTCTCCAACTTATTGCAGTACAGAACGCTGTATCTCGCTAAATGACATCGTTCTTTAAGGTTTCACGATGCTTGCATGCGCTTTAACGAGAATATCACAACATAGCAGTTTCGCACTTGTAACGGTACAACACGCAGTATTTGGCTTGTTCATGCCGTTTTGTGTGCTTTCACAACACTTCACCTATCGCAGTTTCGTACTCGCAATAAAACAACACTATCTCGTTAGATGACGTTGTTTTTGGTAGTTGCACGACGCTACCTAGCTTAAACTAACATAACTCCACCTAACATAACCTTCGCACTTCTATCGTTAGAAAACGTTTTACTCGCTACTTTACATTGCTTTCTACAACATTATGACGGTTTCAAGCGCTTTCACATTAGATATCACAGTTCCCAACTTGTAAAGGTGAAAAACACTGCATCTCACTAAGTGGCATTGTTTAATGCGGTTTTACGACGGTTCATACCTTAACCTAACGTAACCTAACCTAACCTAACCTTACCTAACCTAACCTAACCTAACCTAACCCAACCCAACCCAACCTAACCTAACCTAACCTAACCTAAACTAACCTAACCCAACCTAACCTAACCTAACCTAACCTAACCCAACCTAACCCAACCCAACCCAACCTAACCTAACCTAAGCTAACCTAACCTAAGCTAACCAAACCTAACCTAACCTAACTTAACCTAACCTAACGTAACCTAACCTAACCTAACCTATTCTAACGTAACCTAACCTTACCTGACCTAACCTAACCTAACGTAACCTAACGTAACCTAACATAACCTAACGTAACCTAACCTAACCTAACCTAACCTAACCTAACGTAACCTAACCTAACCTAACCCAACCTAACCCAACCCAACCCAACCCAACAACACCCAACCCAACCTAACCTAACCTAACCTAACCTTACCTAACCTAACCAAATTATCCTTACCTAACCTAACCTAACCTAACGTAACCTAACCTAACCTAACCTAACGTAACCTAACCTAACCTAACGTAACCTAACCTAACCTAACCTAACCTAACCCAACCTAACCTAACCTAACCTAACCTAACCCAACTCAACCCAACCTAACCTAATCTAACCTAACCTAACCTAACCTAACCAAACCTAACCTAACCTAACCTAACCTAACGACGGTTGCAAGCGCTTTCACATTAATTATCGCAGTTCCCCACTTTTAATGGTGAAAAACACTGCATCTCAGTAATTGACATTGTTTAATGCGGTTTTACGACGGTTCATATCTTAACCTAACCTAACATTCGCACTTGTATCTAAAAACGCTCTATTACACTGTTTTGTTCACAATTACGATACTTGCATAACCTCACAGTTTTTCACCAACTTATTGCAGTACAGAACGCTGTATCTCGCTAAATGACATTGTTCTTTAAGGTTTCACGATGCTTGCATGCGCTTTAACGAGAATATCACAATATAGCAGTTTCGCACTTGTAACGGTAGAACACGCAGTATTTGGCTTGTTCATGCCGTTTTGTGTGCTTTCACAGCATTTCACCTATCGCAGTTTAATACTCGCTATAAAACAACACTATCTCGTTAGATGACGTCGTTTTTGGTAGTTTCACGACGCTACCTAGCTTAAACTAACCTAACCTAACCTAACCTTCGCACTTCTATCGTTAGAAAACGTTTTACTCGCCACTTTACAATGTTTTCTACAAGATTACGACGGTTTCATGCGCTTTCACATTAGATATCGTAGTTCCCGACTTGTAATGTTGAAAAACACTACATCTCACTAAGTGACATTGTTTAATGCGGTTTTACGACGGTTGATATGTCAACCTAACCTAACATTCGCACTTGTATCTAAAGACGCTCAATTACACTGTTTCGTTCACAATTACGATATTTGCTTGACCTCACAGTTTCTCACCAACTTATTACAGTACAGAACGCTGTATCTCGCTAAATGACATCGTTCTTTAAGGTTTCACGATACTTGCATGCGCTTTACCGAGAATGTCACAACATAGCAGTTTCGCACTTGTAACGGTACAACACGCAGTATTTGGCTTGTTCATGCCATTTTGTGTGCTTTCACAACATTTTACCTATCGCAGTTTCGTACTCGCAATAAAACAACACTATCTCGTTAGATGACGTCGTTTTTGGTGGTTTCACGACGCTACCTAGCTTAAACTAACATAACTCAACCTAACAGAACCTTCGCACTTCTATCGTTAGAAAACGTTTTACTCGCTACTTTACATTGCTTTCTACAACATTACGACGGTTTCAAGCGCTTTCACATTAGATATCGCAGTTCCTAACTTGTAAAGGTGAAAAACACTGCATCTCACTAAGTGACATTGTTTATTGCGGTTTTACGACGGTTCATACCTTAACCTAACGTAACCTAACCTAACCTAACCCAACCTAACCTAACATAACCTAACCTAACCTAACCTAACCAAACCTAACCTAACGTAACCTAACCTAACCTAACCAAACCTAACCTAACCTAACGACGTTTGCAAGCGCTTTCACATTAGATATCGCAGTTCCCGACTTGTAATGGTGAAAAACACTGCATCTCACTAAGTGACATTGTTTAATGCGGTTTTACGACGGTTCATATCTTAACCTAACCTAACATTCGCACTTGTATTAAAAAACGCTCTATTACACTGTTTCGTTCACAATTAGGATATTTGCATAACCTCACAGTTTTTCACCAACTTATTGCAGTACAGAACGCTGTATCTCGCTAAATGACATCGTTCTTTAAGGTTTCACGATGCTTGCATGCGCTTTAACGAGAATATCACAACATAGCAGTTTCGCACTTGTAACGGTACAACACGCAGTATTTGGCTTGTTCATGCCGTTTTGTGTGCTTTCACAACATTTCACCTATCGCAGTTTCGTACTCGCAATAAAACAACACTATCTCGTTAGATGACGTTGTTTTTGGTAGTTGCACGACGCTACCTAGCTTAAACTAACATAACTCAACCTAACATAACCTTCGCACTTCTATCGTTAGAAAACGTTTTACTCGCTACTTTACATTGCTTTCTACAACATTATGACGGTTTCAAGCGCTTTCACATTAGATATCACAGTTCCCAACTTGTAAAGGTGAAAAACACTGCATCTCACTAAGTGGCATTGTTTAATGCGGTTTTACGACGGTTCATACCTTAACCTAACGTAACCTAACCTAACCTAACCTAACCTTACCTAACCTAACCTAACCCAACCCAACCCAACCTAACCTAACCTAACCTAACCTAAACTAACCTAACCCAACCTAACCTAACCTAACCTAACCTAACCCAACCTAACCCAACCCAACCCAACCTAACCTAACCTAAGCTAACCTAACCTAAGCTAACCAAACCTAACCTAACCTAACTTAACCTAACCTAACGTAACCTAACCTAACCTAACCTATTCTAACGTAACCTAACCTTACCTGACCTAACCTAACCTAACGTAACCTAACCTAACCTAACATAACCTAACGTAACCTAACCTAACCTAACCTAACCTAACGTAACCTAACCTAACCTAACCCAACCTAACCCAACCCAACCCAACCCAACAACACCCAACCCAACCTAACCTAACCTAACCTTACCTAACCTAACCAAATTATCCTTACCTAACCTAACCTAACCTAACGTAACCTAACCTAACCTAACCTAACGTAACCTAACCTAACCTAACGTAACCTAACCTAACCTAACGTAACCTAACCTAACCTAACCCAACCTAACCTAACCTAACCTAACCTAACCCAACTCAACCCAACCTAACCTAATCTAACCTAACCTAACCTAACCTAACCAAACCTAACCTAACCTAACCTAACCTAACGACTGTTGCAAGTGCTTTCACATTAATTATCGCAGTTCCCCACTTTTAATGGTGAAAAACACTGCATCTCAGTAATTGACATTGTTTAATGCGGTTTTACGACGGTTCATATCTTAACCTAACCTAACATTCGCACTTGTATCTAAAAACGCTCTATTACACTGTTTTGTTCACAATTACGATACTTGCATAACCTCACAGTTTTTCACCAACTTATTGCAGTACAGAACGCTGTGTCTCGTTAAATGACATTGTTCTTTAAGGTTTCACGAAGCTTGCATGCGCTTTAACGAGAATATCACAATATAGCAGTTTCGCACTTGTAACGGTAGAACACGCAGTATTTGGCTTGTTCATGCCGTTTTGTGTGCTTTCACAACATTTCACCTATCGCAGTTTAATACTCGCTATAAAACAACACTATCTCGTTAGATGACGTCGTTTTTGGTAGTTTCACGACGCTACCTAGCTTAAACTAACCTAACCTAACCTAACCTTCGCACTTCTATCGTTAGAAAACGTTTTACTCGCCACTTTACAATGTTTTCTACAAGATTACGACGGTTTCATGTGCTTTCACATTAGATATCGTAGTTCCCGACTTGTAATGTTGAAAAACACTACATCTCACTAAGTGACATTGTTTAATGCGGTTTTACGACGGTTGATATGTCAACCTCACCTAATATTCGCACTTGTATCTAAAGACGCTTAATTACACTGTTTCGTTCACAATTACGATATTTGCTTGACCTCACAGTTTCTCACCAACTTATTACAGTACAGAACGCTGTATCTCGCTAAATGACATCGTTCTTTAAGGTTTCACGATACTTGCATGCGCTTTACCGAGAATGTCACAACAAAGCAGTTTCGCACTTGTAACGGTACAACACGCAGTATTTGGCTTGTTCATGCCATTTTGTGTGCTTTCACAACATTTTACCTATCGCAGTTTCGTACTCGCAATAAAACAACACTATCTCGTTAGATGACGTCGTTTTTGGTGGTTTCACGACGCTACCTAGCTTAAACTAACATAACTCAACCTAACATAACCTTCGCACTTCTATCGTTACAAAACGTTTTACTCACTACTTTACATTGCTTTCTACAACATTACGACGGTTTCAAGCGCTTTCACATTAGATATCGCGGTTCCCAACTTGTAAAGGTGAAAAACACTGCATCTCACTAAGTGACATTGTTTAATGCGGTTTTAGCGCGGTTCATATCTTAACCTAACCTAACCTAACCTAACCCAACCTAACCTAACATAACCTAACCTAACCTAACCTAACCAAACCTAACCTAACGTAACCTAACCTAACCTAACCTAACCTAACGACGTTTGCAAGCGCTTTCACATTAGATATCGCAGTTCCCGACTTGTAATGGTGAAAAACACTGCATCTCACTAAGTGACATTGTTTAATGCGGTTTTACGACGGTTCATATCTTAACCTAACCTAACATTCGTACTTGTATTGAAAAACGCTCTATTACACTGTTTCGTTCACAATTACGATATTTGCATAACCTCACAGTTTTTCACCAACTTATTGCAGTACAGAACGCTGTATCTCGCTAAATGACATTGTTCTTTAAGGTTTCACGATGCTTGCATGCGCTTTAACGAGAATATCACAATATAGCAGTTTCGCACTTGTAACTGTAGAACACGCAGTATTTGGCTTGTTCATGCCGTTTTGTGTGCTTTCACAACATTTCACCTATCGCAGTTTAATACTCGCAATAAAACAACACTATCTCGTTAGATGTCGTTTTTGGTAGTTTCACGACGCTACCTAGCTTAAACTAACCTAACCTAACCTAACCTTCGCACTTCTATCGTTAGAAAATATTTTACTCGCAACTTTACAATGTTTTCTACAAGATTACGACGGTTTCATGTGCTTTCACATTAGATATCGTAGTTCCCGACTTGTAATGTTGAAAAACACTACATCTCACTAAGTGACATTGTTTAATGCGGTTTTACGACGGTTGATATGTCAACCTCACCTAATATTCGCACTTGTATCTAAAGACGCTTAATTACACTGTTTCGTTCACAATTACGATATTTGCTTGACCTCACAGTTTCTCACCAACTTATTACAGTACAGAATGCTGTATCTCGCTAAATGACATCGTTCTTTAAGGTTTCACGATACTTGCATGCGCTTTACCGAGAAGGTCACAACATAGCAGTTTCGCACTTGTAACGGTACAACACGCAGTATTTGGCTTGTTCATGCCGTTTTGTGTGCTTTCACAACATTTTACCTATCGCAGTTTCGTACTCGCAATAAAACAACACTATCTCGTTAGATGACGTCGTTTTTGGTGGTTTCACGACGCTACCTAGCTTAAACTAATATAACTCAACTTAACATAACCTTCGCACTTCTATCGTTAGAAAACGTTTTACTCGCTACTTTACATTGCTTTCTACAACATTACGACGGTTTCAAGCGCTTTCACATTAGATATCGCAGTTCCCAACTTGTAAAGGTGAAAAACACTGCATCTCACTAAGTGAGATTGTTTAATGCGGTTTTAGCGCGGTTCATATCTTAACCTAACCTAACCTAACCTAACCCAACCTAACCTAACATAACCTAACCTAACCAAACCTAACCTAACGTAACCTAACCTAACCTAACCTAACCTAACGACGTTTGCAAGCGCTTTCACATTAGATATCGCAGTTCCCGACTTGTAATGGTGAAAAACACTGCATCTCACTAAGTGACATTGTTTAATGCGGTTTTACGACGGTTCATATCGTAACCTAACCTAACCTTACCTAAACCAACCTAACCTAACCTAACCAAACCTTACCTAACATACCCTAACCTAACCTAACCTAACCTAACCAAACCTAACCTAACCTAACCTCACCTAACCTAACCTAACCTAACCTAACGACGTTTGCAAGCGCTTTCACATTAGATATCGCAGTTCCCGACTTGTAATGGTGAAAAACACTGCATCTCACTAAGTGACATTGTTTAATGCGGTTTTACGACGGTTCATATCTTAACCTAACCTAACATTCGCACTTGTATTAAAAAAACGCTCTATTACACTGTTTCGTTCACAATTAGGATATTTGCATAACCTCACAGTTTTTCACCAACTTATTGCAGTACAGAACGCTGTATCTCGCTAAATGACATCGTTCTTTAAGGTTTCACCATACTTGCATGCGCTTTAACGAGAATATCACAACATAGCAGTTTCGCACTTGTAACGGTACAACACGCAGTATTTGGCTTGTTCAGCCATTTTGTGTGCTTTCACAACATTTCACCTATCGCAGTTTCGTACTCGCAATAAAACAACACTATCTCGTTAGATGACGTTGTTTTTGGTAGTTGCACGACGCTACCTAGCTTAAACTAACATAACTCAACCTAACATGACCTTCGCACTTCTATCGTTAGAAAACGTTTTACTCGCTACTTTACCTTGCTTTCTACAACATTACGACGGTTTCGAGCGCTTTCACATTAGATATCACAGTTCCCAACTTGTAAAGGTGAAAAACACTGCATCTCACTAAGTGACATTGTTTAATGCGGTTTTACGACGGTTCATACCTTAACCTAACCTAACCTAACCTAACCTAACCTAACCTAACCCAACCCAACCCAACCTAACCTAACCTAACCTAACCTAACCTAAACTAACCTAACCCAACCTAACCTAACCTAACCTAACCTAACCTAACCTAACCCAACCTAACCCAACCCAACCCAACCTAACCTAACCTAAGCTAACCTAACCTAAGCTAACCAAACCTAACCTAACCTAACTTAACCTAACCTAACGTAACCTAACCTAACCTAACCTATTCTAACGTAACCTAACCTTACCTGACCTAACCTAACCTAACGTAACCTAACGTAACCTAACATAACCTAACGTAACCTAACCTAACCTAACCTAACCTAACGTAACCTAACCTAACCTAACCCAACCTAACCCAACCCAACCCAACCTAACCTAACCTAACCTAACCTTACCTAACCTAACCAAATTATCCTTACCTAACCTAACCTAACCTAACGTAACCTAACCTAACCTAACCTAACGTAACCTAACCTAACCTAACGTAACCTAACCTAACCTAACCTAACCTAACCCAACCTAACCTAACCTAACCTAACCTAACCCAACTCAACCCAACCTAACCTAATCTAACCTAACCTAACCTAACCTAACCAAACCTAACCTAACCTAACCTAACCTAACGGCGGTTGCAAGCGCTTTCACATTAATTATCGCAGTTCCCCACTTTTAATGGTGAAAAACACTGCATCTCAGTAATTGACATTGTTTAATGCGGTTTTACGACGGTTCATATCTTAACCTAACCTAACATTCGCACTTGTATCTAAAAACGCTCTATTACGCTGTTTTGTTCACAATTACGATACTTGCATAACCTCACAGTTTTTCACCAACCTATTGCAGTACAGAACGCTGTATCTCGCTAAATGACATTGTTCTTTAAGGTTTCACGATGCTTGCATGCGCTTTAACGAGAATATCACAATATAGCAGTTTCGCACTTGTAACGGTAGAACACGCAGTATTTGGCTTGTTCATGCCGTTTTGTGTGCTTTCACAACATTTCACCTATCGCAGTTTAATACTCGCTATAAAACAACACTATCTCGTTAGATGACGTCGTTTTTGGTAGTTTCACGACGCTACCTAGCTTAAACTAACCTAACCTAACCTAACCTTCGCACTTCTATCGTTAGAAAACGTTTTACTCGCCACTTTACAATGTTTTCTACAAGATTACGACGGTTTCATGCGCTTTCACATTAGATATCGTAGTTCCCGACTTGTAATGTTGAAAAACACTACATCTCACTAAGTGACATTGTTTAATGCGGTTTTACGACGGTTGATATGTCAACCTAACCTAACATTCGCACTTGTATCTAAAGACGCTCAATTACACTGTTTCGTTCACAATTACGATATTTGCTTGACCTCACAGTTTCTCACCAACTTATTACAGTACAGAACGCTGTATCTCGCTAAATGACATCGTTCTTTAAGGTTTCACGATACTTGCATGCGCTTTACCGAGAATGTCACAACATAGCAGTTTCGCACTTGTAACGGTACAACACGCAGTATTTGGCTTGTTCATGCCATTTTGTGTGCTTTCACAACATTTTACCTATCGCAGTTTCGTACTCGCAATAAAACAACACTATCTCGTTAGATGACGTCGTTTTTGGTGGTTTCACGACGCTACCTAGCTTAAACTAACATAACTCAACCTAACAGAACCTTCGCACTTCTATCGTTAGAAAACGTTTTACTCGCTACGTTACATTGCTTTCTACAACATTACGACGGTTTCAAGCGCTTTCACATTAGATATCGCAGTTCCTAACTTGTAAAGGTGAAAAACACTGCATCTCACTAAGTGACATTGTTTATTGCGGTTTTACGACGGTTCATACCTTAACCTAACGTAACCTAACCTAACCTAACCCAACCTAACCTAACATAACCTAACCTAACCTAACCAAACCTAACCTAACGTAACCTAACCTAACCTAACCAAACCTAACCTAACCTAACGACGTTTGCAAGCGCTTTCACATTAGATATCGCAGTTCCCGACTTGTAATGGTGAAAAACACTGCATCTCACTAAGTGACCTTGTTTAATGCGGTTTTACGACGGTTCATATCTTAACCTAACCTAACATTCGCACTTGTATTAAAAAACGCTCTATTACACTGTTTCGTTCACAATTAGGATATTTGCATAACCTCACAGTTTTTCACCAACTTATTGCAGTACAGAACGCTGTATCTCGCTAAATGACATCGTTCTTTAAGGTTTCACGATGCTTGCATGCGCTTTAACGAGAATATCACAACATAGCAGTTTCGCACTTGTAACGGTACAACACGCAGTATTTGGCTTGTTCATGCCGTTTTGTGTGCTTTCACAACATTTCACCTATCGCAGTTTCGTACTCGCAATAAAACAACACTATCTCGTTAGATGACGTTGTTTTTGGTAGTTGCACGACGCTACCTAGCTTAAACTAACATAACTCAACCTAACATAACCTTCGCACTTCTATCGTTAGAAAACGTTTTACTCGCTACTTTACATTGCTTTCTACAACATTATGACGGTTTCAAGCGCTTTCACATTAGATATCACAGTTCCCAACTTGTAAAGGTGAAAAACACTGCATCTCACTAAGTGGCATTGTTTAATGCGGTTTTACGACGGTTCATACCTTAACCTAACGTAACCTAACCTAACCTAACCTAACCTTACCTAACCTAACCTAACCTAACCTAACCCAACCCAACCCAACCTAACCTAACCTAACCTAACCTAAACTAACCTAACCCAACCTAACCTAACCTAACCTAACCCAACCTAACCCAACCCAACCCAACCTAACCTAACCTAAGCTAACCTAACCTAAGCTAACCAAACCTAACCTAACCTAACTTAACCTAACCTAACGTAACCTAACCTAACCTAACCTATTCTAACGTAACCTAACCTTACCTGACCTAACCTAACCTAACGTAACCTAACCTAACCTAACATAACCTAACGTAACCTAACCTAACCTAACCTAACCTAACGTAACCTAACCTAACCTAACCCAACCTAACCCAACCCAACCCAACCCAACAACACCCAACCCAACCTAACCTAACCTAACCTTACCTAACCTAACCAAATTATCCTTACCTAACCTAACCTAACCTAACGTAACCTAACCTAACCTAACCTAACGTAACCTAACCTAACCTAACGTAACCTAACCTAACCTAACGTAACCTAACCTAACCTAACCTAACCCAACCTAACCTAACATAAGCTAACCTAACCCAACTCAACCCAACCTAACCTAATCTAACCTAACCTAACCTAACCTAACCAAACCTAACCTAACCTAACCTAACCTAACGACTGTTGCAAGCGCTTTCACATTAATTATCGCAGTTCCCTACTTTTAATGGTGAAAAACACTGCATCTCAGTAATTGACATTGTTTAATGCGGTTTTACGACGGTTCATATCTTAACCTAACCTAACATTCGCACTTGTATCTAAAAACGCTCTATTACACTGTTTTGTTCACAATTACGATACTTGCATAACCTCACAGTTTTTCACCAACTTATTGCAGTACAGAACGCTGTATCTCGCTAAATGACATTGTTCTTTAAGGTTTCACGATGCTTGCATGCGCTTTAACGAGAATATCACAATATAGCAGTTTCGCACTTGTAACTGTAGAACACGCAGTATTTGGCTTGTTCATGCCGTTTTGTGTGCTTTCACAACATTTCACCTATCGCAGTTTAATACTCGCAATAAAACAACACTATCTCGTTAGATGTCGTTTTTGGTAGTTTCACGACGCTACCTAGCTTAAACTAACCTAACCTAACCTAACCTTCGCACTTCTATCGTTAGAAAATATTTTACTCGCAACTTTACAATGTTTTCTACAAGATTACGACGGTTTCATGTGCTTTCACATTAGATATCGTAGTTCCCGACTTGTAATGTTGAAAAACACTACATCTCACTAAGTGACATTGTTTAATGCGGTTTTACGACGGTTGATATGTCAACCTCACCTAATATTCGCACTTGTATCTAAAGACGCTTAATTACACTGTTTCGTTCACAATTACGATATTTGCTTGACCTCACAGTTTCTCACCAACTTATTACAGTACAGAATGCTGTATCTCGCTAAATGACATCGTTCTTTAAGGTTTCACGATACTTGCATGCGCTTTACCGAGAAGGTCACAACATAGCAGTTTCGCACTTGTAACGGTACAACACGCAGTATTTGGCTTGTTCATGCCGTTTTGTGTGCTTTCACAACATTTTACCTATCGCAGTTTCGTACTCGCAATAAAACAACACTATCTCGTTAGATGACGTCGTTTTTGGTGGTTTCACGACGCTACCTAGCTTAAACTAACATAACTCAACTTAACATAACCTTCGCACTTCTATCGTTAGAAAACGTTTTACTCGCTACTTTACATTGCTTTCTACAACATTACGACGGTTTCAAGCGCTTTCACATTAGATATCGCAGTTCCCAACTTGTAAAGGTGAAAAACACTGCATCTCACTAAGTGAGATTGTTTAATGCGGTTTTAGCGCGGTTCATATCTTAACCTAACCTAACCTAACCTAACCCAACCTAACCTAACATAACCTAACCTAACCAAACCTAACCTAACGTAACCTAACCTAACCTAACCTAACCTAACGACGTTTGCAAGCGCTTTCACATTAGATATCGCAGTTCCCGACTTGTAATGGTGAAAAACACTGCATCTCACTAAGTGACATTGTTTAATGCGGTTTTACGACGGTTCATATCGTAACCTAACCTAACCTTACCTAAACCAACCTAACCTAACCTAACCAAACCTTACCTAACATACCCTAACCTAACCTAACCTAACCTAACCAAACCTAACCTAACCTAACCTCACCTAACCTAACCTAACCTAACCTAACGACGTTTGCAAGCGCTTTCACATTAGATATCGCAGTTCCCGACTTGTAATGGTGAAAAACACTGCATCTCACTAAGTGACATTGTTTAATGCGGTTTTACGACGGTTCATATCTTAACCTAACCTAACATTCGCACTTGTATTAAAAAAACGCTCTATTACACTGTTTCGTTCACAATTAGGATATTTGCATAACCTCACAGTTTTTCACCAACTTATTGCAGTACAGAACGCTGTATCTCGCTAAATGACATCGTTCTTTAAGGTTTCACCATACTTGCATGCGCTTTAACGAGAATATCACAACATAGCAGTTTCGCACTTGTAACGGTACAACACGCAGTATTTGGCTTGTTCAGCCATTTTGTGTGCTTTCACAACATTTCACCTATCGCAGTTTCGTACTCGCAATAAAACAACACTATCTCGTTAGATGACGTTGTTTTTGGTAGTTGCACGACGCTACCTAGCTTAAACTAACATAACTCAACCTAACATGACCTTCGCACTTCTATCGTTAGAAAACGTTTTACTCGCTACTTTACCTTGCTTTCTACAACATTACGACGGTTTCGAGCGCTTTCACATTAGATATCACAGTTCCCAACTTGTAAAGGTGAAAAACACTGCATCTCACTAAGTGACATTGTTTAATGCGGTTTTACGACGGTTCATACCTTAACCTAACCTAACCTAACCTAACCTAACCTAACCTAACCCAACCCAACCCAACCTAACCTAACCTAACCTAACCTAACCTAAACTAACCTAACCCAACCTAACCTAACCTAACCTAACCTAACCTAACCTAACCCAACCTAACCCAACCCAACCCAACCTAACCTAACCTAAGCTAACCTAACCTAAGCTAACCAAACCTAACCTAACCTAACTTAACCTAACCTAACGTAACCTAACCTAACCTAACCTATTCTAACGTAACCTAACCTTACCTGACCTAACCTAACCTAACGTAACCTAACGTAACCTAACATAACCTAACGTAACCTAACCTAACCTAACCTAACCTAACGTAACCTAACCTAACCTAACCCAACCTAACCCAACCCAACCCAACCTAACCTAACCAAATTATCCTTACCTAACCTAACCTAACCTAACGTAACCTAACCTAACCTAACCTAACGTAACCTAACCTAACCTAACGTAACCTAACCTAACCTAACCTAACCTAACCGAACCTAACCTAACCTAACCTAACCTAACCCAACTCAACCCAACCTAACCTAATCTAACCTAACCTAACCTAACCTAACCAAACCTAACCTAACCTAACCTAACCTAACGGCGGTTGCAAGCGCTTTCACATTAATTATCGCAGTTCCCCACTTTTAATGGTGAAAAACACTGCATCTCAGTAATTGACATTGTTTAATGCGGTTTTACGACGGTTCATATCTTAACCTAACCTAACATTCGCACTTGTATCTAAAAACGCTCTATTACGCTGTTTTGTTCACAATTACGATATTTGCTTGACCTCACAGTTTCTCACCAACTTATTACAGTACAGAACGCTGTATCTCGCTAAATGACATCGTTCTTTAAGGTTTCACGATACTTGCATGCGCTTTACCGAGAATGTCACAACATAGCAGTTTCGCACTTGTAACGGTACAACACGCAGTATTTGGCTTGTTCATGCCATTTTGTGTGCTTTCACAACATTTTACCTATCGCAGTTTCGTACTCGCAATAAAACAACACTATCTCGTTAGATGACGTCGTTTTTGGTGGTTTCACGACGCTACCTAGCTTAAACTAACATAACTCAACCTAACAGAACCTTCGCACTTCTATCGTTAGAAAACGTTTTACTCGCTACGTTACATTGCTTTCTACAACATTACGACGGTTTCAAGCGCTTTCACATTAGATATCGCAGTTCCTAACTTGTAAAGGTGAAAAACACTGCATCTCACTAAGTGACATTGTTTATTGCGGTTTTACGACGGTTCATACCTTAACCTAACGTAACCTAACCTAACCTAACCCAACCTAACCTAACATAACCTAACCTAACCTAACCAAACCTAACCTAACGTAACCTAACCTAACCTAACCAAACCTAACCTAACCTAACGACGTTTGCAAGCGCTTTCACATTAGATATCGCAGTTCCCGACTTGTAATGGTGAAAAACACTGCATCTCACTAAGTGACCTTGTTTAATGCGGTTTTACGACGGTTCATATCTTAACCTAACCTAACATTCGCACTTGTATTAAAAAACGCTCTATTACACTGTTTCGTTCACAATTAGGATATTTGCATAACCTCACAGTTTTTCACCAACTTATTGCAGTACAGAACGCTGTATCTCGCTAAATGACATCGTTCTTTAAGGTTTCACGATGCTTGCATGCGCTTTAACGAGAATATCACAACATAGCAGTTTCGCACTTGTAACGGTACAACACGCAGTATTTGGCTTGTTCATGCCGTTTTGTGTGCTTTCACAACATTTCACCTATCGCAGTTTCGTACTCGCAATAAAACAACACTATCTCGTTAGATGACGTTGTTTTTGGTAGTTGCACGACGCTACCTAGCTTAAACTAACATAACTCAACCTAACATAACCTTCGCACTTCTATCGTTAGAAAACGTTTTACTCGCTACTTTACATTGCTTTCTACAACATTATGACGGTTTCAAGCGCTTTCACATTAGATATCACAGTTCCCAACTTGTAAAGGTGAAAAACACTGCATCTCACTAAGTGGCATTGTTTAATGCGGTTTTACGACGGTTCATACCTTAACCTAACGTAACCTAACCTAACCTAACCTAACCTTACCTAACCTAACCTAACCTAACCTAACCCAACCCAACCCAACCTAACCTAACCTAACCTAACCTAAACTAACCTAACCCAACCTAACCTAACCTAACCTAACCCAACCTAACCCAACGCAACCCAACCTAACCTAACCTAAGCTAACCTAACCTAAGCTAACCAAACCTAACCTAACCTAACTTAACCTAACCTAACGTAACCTAACCTAACCTAACCTATTCTAACGTAACCTAACCTTACCTGACCTAACCTAACCTAACGTAACCTAACCTAACCTAACATAACCTAACGTAACCTAACCTAACCTAACCTAACCTAACGTAACCTAACCTAACCTAACCCAACCTAACCCAACCCAACCCAACCCAACAACACCCAACCCAACCTAACCTAACCTAACCTTACCTAACCTAACCAAATTATCCTTACCTAACCTAACCTAACCTAACGTAACCTAACCTAACCTAACCTAACGTAACCTAACCTAACCTAACGTAACCTAACCTAACCTAACGTAACCTAACCTAACCTAACCTAACCTAACCCAACCTAACCTAACCTAAGCTAACCTAACCCAACTCAACCCAACCTAACCTAATCTAACCTAACCTAACCTAACCTAACCAAACCTAACCTAACCTAACCTAACGACTGTTGCAAGCGCTTTCACATTAATTATCGCAGTTCCCCACTTTTAATGGTGAAAAACACTGCATCTCAGTAATTGACATTGTTTAATGCGGTTTTACGACGGTTCATATCTTAACCTAACCTAACATTCGCACTTGTATCTAAAAACGCTCTATTACACTGTTTTGTTCACAATTACGATACTTGCATAACCTCACAGTTTTTCACCAACTTATTGCAGTACAGAACGCTGTATCTCGTTAAATGACATTGTTCTTTAAGGTTTCACGAAGCTTGCATGCGCTTTAACGAGAATATCACAATATAGCAGTTTCGCACTTGTAACGGTAGAACACGCAGTATTTGGCTTGTTCATGCCGTTTTGTGTGCTTTCACAACATTTCACCTATCGCAGTTTAATACTCGCTATAAAACAACACTATCTCGTTAGATGACGTCGTTTTTGGTAGTTTCACGACGCTACCTAGCTTAAACTAACCTAACCTAACCTAACCTTCGCACTTCTATCGTTAGAAAACGTTTTACTCGCCACTTTACAATGTTTTCTACGAGATTACGACGGTTTCATGTGCTTTCACATTAGATATCGTAGTTCCCGACTTGTAATGTTGAAAAACACTACATCTCACTAAGTGACATTGTTTAATGCGGTTTTACGACGGTTGATATGTCAACCTCACCTGATATTCGCACTTGTATCTAAAGACGCTTAATTACACTGTTTCGTTCACAATTACGATATTTGCTTGACCTCACAGTTTCTCACCAACTTATTACAGTACAGAACGCTGTATCTCGCTAAATGACATCGTTCTTTAAGGTTTCACGATACTTGCATGCGCTTTACCGAGAATGTCACAACATAGCAGTTTCACACTTGTAACGGTACAACACGCAGTATTTGGCTTGTTCATGCCATTTTGTGTGCTTTCACAACATTTTACCTATCGCAGTTTCGTACTCGCAATAAAACAACACTATCTCGTTAGATGACGTCGTTTTTGGTGGTTTCACGACGCTACCTAGCTTAAACTAACATAACTCAACCTAACATAACCTTCGCACTTCTATCATTACAAAACGTTTTACTCACTACTTTACATTGCTTTCTACAACATTACGACGGTTTCAAGCGCTTTCACATTAGATATCGCGGTTGCCAACTTGTAAAGGTGAAAAACACTGCATCTCACTAAGTGACATTGTTTAATGCGGTTTTAGCGCGGTTCATATCTTAACCTAACCTAACCTAACCTAACCCAACCTAACCTAACATAACCTAACCTAACCTAACCTAACCAAATCTAACCTAACGTAACCTAACCTAACCTAACCTAACCTAACCTAACGACGTTTGCAAGCGCTTTCACATTAGATATCGCAGTTCCCGACTTGTAATGGTGAAAAACACTGCATCTCACTAAGTGACATTGTTTAATGCGGTTTTACGACGGTTCATATCTTAACCTAACCTAACATTCGTACTTGTATTGAAAAACGCTCTATTACACTGTTTCGTTCACAATTACGATATTTGCATAACCTCACAGTTTTTCACCAACTTATTGCAGTACAGAACGCTGTATCTCGCTAAATGACATTGTTCTTTAAGGTTTCACGATGCTTGCATGCGCTTTAACGAGAATATCACAATATAGCAGTTTCGCACTTGTAACTGTAGAACACGCAGTATTTGGCTTGTTCATGCCGTTTTGTGTGCTTTCACAACATTTCACCTATCGCAGTTTAATACTCGCAATAAAACAACACTATCTCGTTAGATGTCGTTTTTGGTAGTTTCACGACGCTACCTAGCTTAAACTAACCTAACCTAACCTAACCTTCGCACTTCTATCGTTAGAAAACATTTTACTCGCAACTTTACAATGTTTTCTACAAGATTACGACGGTTTCATGCGCTTTCACATTAGATATCGTAGTTCCCGACTTGTAATGTGGAAAAACACTACATCTCACTAAGTGACATTGTTTAATGCGGTTTTACGACGGTTGCTATGTCAACCTAACCTAACATTCGCACTTGTATCTAAAGACGCTCAATTACACTGTTTCATTCAAAATTACGATATTTGCTTGACCTCACAGTTTCTCACCAACTTATTACAGTACAGAATGCTGTATCTCGCTAAATGACATCGTTCTTTAAGGTTTCACGATACTTGCATGCGCTTTACCGAGAATGTCACAACATAGCAGTTTCGCACTTGTAACGGTACAACACGCAGTATTTGGCTTGTTCATGCCGTTTTGTGTGCTTTCACAACATTTTACCTATCGCAAATTCGTACTCGCAATAAAACAACACTATCTCGTTAGATGACGTCGTTTTTGGTGGTTTCACGACGCTACCTAGCTTAAACTAACATAACTCAACTTAACATAACCTTCGCACTTCTATCGTTAGAAAACGTTTTACTCGCTACTTTACATTGCTTTCTACAACATTACGACGGTTTCAAGCGCTTTCACATTAGATATCGCAGTTCCCAACTTGTAAAGGTGAAAAACACTGCATCTCACTAAGTGAGATTGTTTAATGCGGTTTTAGCGCGGTTCATATCTTAACCTAACCTAACCTAACCTAACCCAACCTAACCTAACATAACCTAACCTAACCAAACCTAACCTAACGTAACCTAACCTAACCTAACCTAACCTAACCTAACGACGTTTGCAAGCGCTTTCACATTAGATATCGCAGTTCCCGACTTGTAATGGTGAAAAACACTGCATCTCACTAAGTGACATTGTTTATTGCGGTTTTACGACGGTTCATATCGTAACCTAACCTAACCTTACCTAAACCAACCTAACCTAACCTAACCAAACCTTACCTAACATACCCTAACCTAACCTAACCTAACCTAACCAAACCTAACCTAACCTAACCTCACCTAACCTAACCTAACCTAACCCAACGACGTTTGCAAGCGCTTTCACATTAGATATCGCAGTTCCCGACTTGTAATGGTGAAAAACACTGCATCTCACTAAGTGACATTGTTTAATGCGGTTTTACGACGGTTCATATCTTAACCTAACCTAACATTCGCACTTGTATTAAAAAAACGCTCTATTACACTGTTTCGTTCACAATTAGGATATTTGCATAACCTCACAGTTTTTCACCAACTTATTGCAGTACAGAACGCTGTATCTCGCTAAATGACATCGTTCTTTAAGGTTTCACGATACTTGCATGCGCTTTAACGAGAATATCACAACATAGCAGTTTCGCACTTGTAACGGTACAACACGCAGTATTTGGCTTGTTCAGCCATTTTGTGTGCTTTCACATTTCACCTATCGCAGTTTCGTACTCGCAATAAAACAACACTATCTCGTTAGATGACGTTGTTTTTGGTAGTTTCACGACGCTCCCTAGCTTAAACTAACATAACTCAACCTAACATGACCTTCGCACTTCTATCGTTAGAAAACGTTTTACTCGCTACTTTACATTGCTTTCTACAACATTACGACGGTTTCAAGCGCTTTCACATTAGATATCACAGTTCCCAACTTGTAAAGGTGAAAAACACTGCATCTCACTAAGTGACATTGTTTAATGCGGTTTTACGACGGTTCATACCTTAACCTAACCTAACCTAACCTAACCTTACCTAACCTAACCTAACCTAACCCAACCCAACCCAACCTAAACTAACCTAACGTAACCTAACCTAACCTATTCTAACGTAACCTAACCTTACCTGACCTAACCTAACCTAACGTAACCTAACCTAACCTAACATAACCTAACGTAACCTAACCTAACCTAACGTAACCTAACCTAACCTAACCCAACCTAACCCAACCCAACCCAACCCAACAACACCCAACCCAACCTAACCTAACCTAACCTAACCTTACCTAACCTAACCAAATTATCCTTACCTAACCTAACCTAACCTAACGTAACGTAACCTAACCTAACCTAACGTAACCTAACCTAACCTAACGCTACCTAACCTAACCTAACGTAACCTAACCCAACCTAACCTAACCTAACCTAACCTAACCCAACTCAACCCAACCTAACCTAATCTAACCTAACCTAACCTAACCTAACCTAACCAAACCTAACCTAACCTAACCTAACCTAACCTAACCTAACCTAACCTAACGACGGTTGCAAGCGCCTTCACATTAAATATCGCAGTTCCCCACTTTTAATGGTGAAAAACACTGCATCTCAGTAATTGACATTGTTTAATGCGGTTTTACGACGGTTCATATCTTAACCTAACCTAACATTCGCACTTGTATCTAAAAACGCTCTATTACACTGTTTTGTTCACAATTACGATATTTGCATAACCTCACAGTTTTTCACCAACTTATTGCAGTACAGAACGCTGTATCTCGCTAAATGACATTGTTCTTTAAGGTTTCACGATGCTTGCATACGCTTTAACGAGAATATCACAATATAGCAGTGTCGCACTTGTAACGGTAGAACACGCAGTATTTGGCTTGTTCATGCCGTTTTGTGTGCTTTCACAACATTTCCCCTATCGCAGTTTAATACTCGCTATAAAAAACACTATCTCGTTAGATGACGTCGTTTTTGGTAGTTTCACGACGCTACCTAGCTTAAACTAACCTAACCTAACCTAACCTTCGCACTTCTATCGTTAGAAAACGTTTTACTCGCCACTTTACAATGTTTTCTACAAGATTACGACGGTTTCATGCGCTTTCACATTAGATATCGTAGTTCCCGACTTGTAATGTTGAAAAACACTACATCTCACTAAGTGACATTGTTTAATGCGGTTTTACGACGGTTGATATGTCAACCTAACCTAACATTCGCACTTGTATCTAAAGACGCTCAATTACACTGTTTCGTTCACAATTACGATATTTGCTTGACCTCACAGTTTCTCACCAACTTATTACAGTACAGAACGCTGTATCTCGCTAAATGACATCGTTCTTTAAGGTTTCACGATCCTTGCATGCGCTTTACCGAGAATGTCACAACATAGCAGTTTCGCACTTGTAACGGTACAACACGCAGTATTTGGCTTGTTCATGCCGTTTTGTGTGCTTTCACAACATTTTACCTATCGCAGTTTCGTACTCGCAATAAAACAACACTATCTCGTTAGATGACGTCGTTTTTGGTGGTTTCACGACGCTACCTAGCTTAAACTAACATAACTCAACCTAACATAACCTTCGCACTTCTATCGTTAGAAAACGTTTTACTCGCTACATTACATTGCTTTCTACAACATTACGACGGTTTCAAGCGCTTTCACATTAGATATCGCAGTTCCCAACTTGTAAAGGTGAAAAACACTACATCTCACTAAGTGACATTGTTTAATGCGGTTTTACGACGGTTGATATGTCAACCTAACCTAACATTCGCACTTGTATCTAAAGACGCTCAATTACACTGTTTCGTTCACAATTACGATATTTGCTTGACCTCACAGTTTCTCACCAACTTATTACAGTACAGAACGCTGTATCTCGCTAAATGACATCGTTCTTTAAGGTTTCACGATACTTGCATGCGCTTTACCGAGAATGTCACAACATAGCAGTTTCGCACTTGTAACGGTACAACACGCAGTATTTGGCTTGTTCATGCCATTTTGTGTGCTTTCACAACATTTTACCTATCGCAGTTTCGTACTCGCAATAAAACAACACTATCTCGTTAGATGACGTCGTTTTTGGTGGTTTCACGACGCTACCTAGCTTAAACTAACATAATTCAACCTAACATAACCTTCGCACTTCTATCGTTAGAAAACGTTTTACTCGCTACTTTACATTGCTTTCTACAACATTACGACGGTTTCAAGCGCTTTCACATTAGATATCGCAGTTCCCAACTTGTAAAGGTGAAAAACACTGCATCTCACTAAGTGACATTGTTTAATGCGGTTTTAGCGCGGTTCATATCTTAACCTAACCTAACCTAACCTAACCCAACCTAACCTAACATAACCTAACCTAACCTAACCTAACCAAACCTAACCTTAACGTAACCTAACCTAACCTAACCTAACCTAACGACGTTTGCAAGCGCTTTCACATTAGATATCGCAGTTCCCGACTTGTAATGGTGAAAAACACTGCATCTCACTAAGTGACATTGTTAAAGCGGTTTTACGACGGTTCATATCTTAACCTAACCTAACATTCGTACTTGTATTGAAAAACGCTCTATTACACTGTTTCGTTCACAATTACGATATTTGCATAACCTCACAGTTTTTCACCAACTTATTGCAGTACAGAACGCTGTATCTCGCTAAATGACATTGTTCTTTAAGGTTTCACGATGCTTGCATGCGCTTTAACGAGAATATCACAATATAGCAGTTTCGCACTTGTAACGGTAGAACACGCAGTATTTGGCTTGTTCATGCCGTTTTGTGTGCTTTCACAACATTTCACCTATCGCAGTTTAATACTCGCAATAAAACAACACTATCTCGTTAGATGTCGTTTTTGGTAGTTTCACGACGCTACCTAGCTTAAACTAACCTAACCTAACCTAACCTTCGCACTTCTATCGTTAGAAAACGTTTTACTCGCAACTTTACAATGTTTTCTACAAGATTACGACGGTTTCATGCGCTTTCACATTAGATATCGCAGTTCCCAACTTGCAAAGGTGAAAAACACTGCATCTCACTAAGTGACATTGTTTATTGCGGTTTTACGACGGTTCATACCTTAACCTAACGTAACCTAACCTAACCTAACCCAACCTAACCTAACGTAACCTAACCTAACCTAACCTAACCTAACCAAACCTAACCTAACGTAACCTAACCTAACCTAACCAAACATAACCTAACCTAACGACGTTTGCAAGCGCTTTCACATTAGATATCGCAGTTCCCGACTTGTAATGGTGAAAAACACTGCATCTCACTAAGTGACATTGTTTAATGCGGTTTTACGACGGTTCATATCTTAACCTAACCTAACATTCGCACTTGTATTAAAAAACGCTCTATTACACTGTTTCGTTCACAATTAGGATATTTGCATAACCTCACAGTTTTTCACCAACTTATTGCAGTACAGAACGCTGTATCTCGCTAAATGACATCGTTCTTTAAGGTTTCACGATGCTTGCATGCGCTTTAACGAGAATATCACAACATAGCAGTTTCGCACTTGTAACGGTACAACACGCAGTATTTGGCTTGTTCATGCCGTTTTGTGTGCTTTCACAACATTTCACCTATCGCAGTTTCGTACTCGCAATAAAACAACACTATCTCGTTAGATGACGTTGTTTTTGGTAGTTGCACGACGCTACCTAGCTTAAACTAACATAACTCAACCTAACATGACCTTCGCACTTCTATCGTTAGAAAACGTTTTACTCGCTACTTTACCTTGCTTTCTACAACATTACGACGGTTTCGAGCGCTTTCACATTAGATATCACAGTTCCCAACTTGTAAAGGTGAAAAACACTGCATCTCACTAAGTGACATTGTTTAATGCGGTTTTACGACGGTTCATACCTTAACCTAACCTAACCTAACCTAACCTAACCTAACCTAACCCAACCCAACCCAACCTAACCTAACCTAACCTAACCTAACCTAAACTAACCTAACCCAACCTAACCTAACCTAACCTAACCTAACCCAACCTAACCCAACCCAACCTAACCTAACCTAAGCTAACCTAACCTAAGCTAACCAAACCTAACCTAACCTAACTTAACCTAACCTAGCGTAACCTAACCTAACCTAACCTATTCTAACGTAACCTAACCTTACCTGACCTAACCTAACCTAACGTAACCTAACCTAACCTAACATAACCTAACGTAACCTAACCTAACCTAACCTAACGTAACCTAACCTAACCCAACCTAACCCAACCCAACCCAACCCAACAACACCCAACCCAACCTAACCTAACCTAACCTAACCTTACCTAACCTAACCAAATTATCCTTACCTAACGTAACCTAACCTAACGTAACCTAACCTAACCTAACGTAACCTAACCTAACCTAACGTAACCTAACCTAACCTAACCTAACCTAACCTAACCTAACCCAATCTAACCTAACCTAACCTAACCTAACCCAACTCAACCCAACCTAACCTAATCTAACCTAACCTAACCTAACCTAACCTAACCAAACCTAACCTAACCTAACCTAACCTAACCTAACCTAACGACGGTTGCAAGCGCTTTCACATTAGATATCGCAGTTCCCGACTTGTAATGGTGAAAAACACTGCATCTCACTAAGTGACATTGTTTAATGCGGTTTTACGACGGTTCATATCTTAACCTAACCTAACATTCGTACTTGTATTGAAAAACGCTCTATTACACTGTTTCGTTCACAATTACGATATTTGCATAACCTCACAGTTTTTCACCAACTTATTGCAGTACAGAACGCTGTATCTCGCTAAATGACATTGTTCTTTAAGGTTTCACGATGCTTGCATGCGCTTTAACGAGAATATCGCAATATAGCAGTTTCGCACTTGTAACGGTAGAACACGCAGTATTTGGCTTGTTCATGCCGTTTTGTGTGCTTTCACAACATTTCACCTATCGCAGTTTAATACTCGCAATAAAACAACACTATCTCGTTAGATGTCGTTTTTGGTAGTTTCACGACGCTACCTAGCTGAAACTAACCTAACCTAACCTAACCTTCGCACTTCTATCGTTAGAAAACGTTTTACTCGCAACTTTACAATGTTTTCTACAAGATTACGACAGTTTCATGCGCTTTCACATTAGATATCGTAGTTCCCGACTTGTAATGTTGAAAAACACTACATCTCACTAAGTGACATTGTTTAATGCGGTTTTACGACGGTTGCTATGTCAACCTAACCTAACATTCGCACTTGTATCTAAAGACGCTTAATTACACTGTTTCATTCACAATTACGATATTTGCTTGACCTCACAGTTTCTCACCAACTTATTACAGTACAGAATGCTGTATCTCGCTAAATGACATCGTTCTTTAAGGTTTCACGATACTTGCATGCGCTTTACCGAGAATGTCACAACATAGCAGTTTCGCACTTGTAACGGTACAACACGCAGTATTTGGCTTGTTCATGCCGTTTTGTGTGCTTTCACAACATTTTACCTATCGCAGTTTCGTACTCGCAATAAAACAACACTATCTCGTTAGATGACGTCGTTTTTGGTGGTTTCACGACGCTACCTAGCTTAAACTAACATAACTCAACATAACCTTCGCACTTCTATCGTTAGAAAACGTTTTACTCGCTACTTTACATTGCTTTCTACAACATTACGACGGTTTCAAGCGCTTTCACATTAGATATCGCAGTTCCCAACTTGTAAAGGTGAAAAACACTGCATCTCACTAAGTGACATTGTTTAATGCGG
>NW_027464606.1:692500-742500 GCF_043290135.1 Rhipicephalus microplus
TTCTATCGTTAGAAAACGTTTTACTCGCCACTTTACAATGTTTTCTACAAGATTACGACGGTTTCATGCGCTTTCACATTAGATATCGTAGTTCCCGACTTGTAATGTTGAAAAACACTACATCTCACTAAGTGACATTGTTTAATGCGGTTTTACGACGGTTGATATGTCAACCTAACCTAACATTCGCACTTGTATCTAAAGACGCTCAATTACACTGTTTCGTTCACAATTACGATATTTGCTTGACCTCACAGTTTCTCACCAACTTATTACAGTACAGAACGCTGTATCTCGCTAAATGACATCGTTCTTTAAGGTTTCACGATCCTTGCATGCGCTTTACCGAGAATGTCACAACATAGCAGTTTCGCACTTGTAACGGTACAACAAGCAGTATTTGGCTTGTTCATGCCGTTTTGTGTGCTTTCACAACATTTTACCTATCGCAGTTTCGTACTCGCAATAAAACAACACTATCTCGTTAGATGACGTCGTTTTTGGTGGTTTCACGACGCTACCTAGCTTAAACTAACATAACTCAACCTAACATAACCTTCGCACTTCTATCGTTAGAAAACGTTTTACTCGCTACTTTACATTGCTTTCTACAACATTACGACGGTTTCAAGCGCTTTCACATTAGATATCGCAGTTCCCAACTTGTAAAGGTGAAAAACACTACATCTCAGTAATTGACATTGTTTAATGCGGTTTTACGACGGTTCATATCTTAACCTAACCTAACATTCGCAGTTGTATCTAAAAACGCTCTATTACACTGTTTTGTTCACAATTACGATATTTGCATAACCTCACAGTTCTTCACCAACTTATTGCAGTACAGAACGCTGTATCTCGCTAAATGACATTGTTCTTTAAGGTTTCACGATGCTTGCATGCGCTTTAACGAGAATATCACAATATAGCAGTTTCGCACTTGTAACGGTACAACACGCAGTATTTGGCTTGTTCATGCCGTTTTGTGTGCTTTCACATTTCACCTATCGCAGTTTAATACTCGCTATAAAACAACACTATCTCGTTAGATGACGTCGTTTTTGGTAGTTTCACGACGCTACCTAGCTTAAACTAACCTAACCTAACCTAACCTTCGCACTTCTATCGTTAGAAAACGTTTTACTCGCCACTTTACAGTGTTTTCTACAAGATTACGACGGTTTCATGCGCTTTCACATTAGATATCGTAGTTCCCGACTTGTAATGTTGAAAAACACTACATCTCACTAAGTGACATTGTTTAATGCGGTTTTACGACGGTTGATATGTCAACCTAACCTAACATTCGCACTTGTATCTAAAGACGCTCAATTACACTGTTTCGTTCACAATTACGATATTTGCTTGACCTCACAGTTTCTCACCAACTTATTACAGTACAGAACGCTGTATCTCGCTAAATGACATCGTTGTTTAATGTTCCACGATACTTGCATGCGCTTTACCGAGAATGTCACAACATAGCAGTTTCGCACTTGTAACGGTACAACACGCAGTATCTGGCTTGTTCATGCCATTTTGTGTGCTTTCACAACATTTTACCTATCGCAGTTTCGTACTCGCAATAAAACAACACTATCTCGTTAGATGACGTCGTTTTTGGTGGTTTCACGACGCTACCTAGCTTAAACTAACATAACTAACCTAACATAACCTTCGCACTTCTATCGTTAGAAAACGTTTTACTCGCTACTTTACATTGCTTTCTACAACATTACGACGGTTTCAAGCGCTTTCACATTAGATATCGCAGTTCCCAACTTGTAAAGGTGAAAAACACTGCATCTCACTAAGTGACATTGTTTAATGCGGTTTTAGCGCGGTTCATATCTTAACCTAACCTAACCTAACCTAACCCAACCTAACCTAACATAACCTAACCTAACCTAACCTAACCTAACCAAACCTAACCTAATGTAACCTAACCTAACCTAACCTAACCTAACCTAACGACGTTTGCAAGCGCTTTCACATTAGATATCGCAGTTCCCGACTTGTAATGGTGAAAAACACTGCATCTCACTAAGTGACATTGTTAAAGCGGTTTTACGACGGTTCATATCTTAACCTAACCTAACATTCGTACTTGTATTGAAAAACGCTCTATTACACTGTTTCGTTCACAATTACGATATGTGCATAACCTCACAGTTTTTCACCAACTTATTGCAGTACAGAACGCTGTATCTCGCTAAATGACATTGTTCTTTAAGGTTTCACGATGCTTGCATGCGCTTTAACGAGAATATCACAATATAGCAGTTTCGCACTTGTAACGGTAGAACACGCAGTATTTGGCTTGTTCATGCCGTTTTGTGTGCTTTCACAACATTTCACCTATCGCAGT
Organism: Rhipicephalus microplus; assembly: GCF_043290135.1. Classification (NCBI taxonomy): domain Eukaryota; kingdom Metazoa; phylum Arthropoda; class Arachnida; order Ixodida; family Ixodidae; genus Rhipicephalus; species Rhipicephalus microplus. The sequence continues at coordinate 694,869 of NW_027464606.1, forward strand.
TTAATACTCGCAATAAAACAACACTATCTCGTTAGATGTCGTTTTTGGTAGTTTCACGACGCTACCTAGCTTAAACTAACCTAACCTAACCTAACCTTCGCACTTCTATCGTTAGAAAACGTTTTACTCGCAACTTTACAATGTTTTCTACAAGATTACGACGGTTTCATGCGCTTTCACATTAGATATCGCAGTTCCCAACTTCCAAAGGTGAAAAACACTGCATCTCACTAAGTGACATTGTTTATTGCGGTTTTACGACGGTTCATACCTTAACCTAACGTAACCTAACCTAACCTAACCCAACCTAACCTAACATAACCTAACCTAACCTAACCTAACCAAACCTAACCTAACGTAACCTAACCTAACCTAACCAAACCTAACCTAACCTAACGACGTTTGCAAGCGCTTTCACATTAGATATCGTAGTTCCCGACTTGTAATGTTGAAAAACACTACATCTCACTAAGTGACATTGTTTAATGCGGTTTTACGACGGTTGCTATGTCAACCTAACCTAACATTCGCACTTGTATCTAAAGACGCTTAATTACACTGTTTCATTCACAATTACGATATTTGCTTGACCTCACAGTTTCTCACCAACTTATTACAGTACAGAATGCTGTATCTCGCTAAATGACATCGTTCTTTAAGGTTTCACGATACTTGCATGCGCTTTACCGAGAATGTCACAACATAGCAGTTTCGCACTTGTAACGGTACAACACGCAGTATTTGGCTTGTTCATGCCGTTTTGTGTGCTTTCACAACATTTTACCTATCGCAGTTTCGTACTCGCAAGAAAACAACACTATCTCGTTAGATGACGTCGTTTTTGGTGGTTTCACGACGCTACCTAGCTTAAACTAACATAACTCAACATAACCTTCGCACTTCTATCGTTAGAAAACGTTTTACTCGCTACTTTACATTGCTTTCTACAACATTACGACGGTTTCAAGCGCTTTCACATTAGATATCGCAGTTCCCAACTTGTAAAGGTGAAAAACACTGCATCTCACTAAGTGACATTGTTTAATGCGGTTTTAGCGCGGTTCATATCTTAACCTAACCTAACCTAACCTAACCTAACCTAACCCAACCTAACCTAACATAACCTAACCTAACCTAGTCTAACCAAACCTAACCTAACGTAACCTAACCTAACCTAACCTAACCTAACCTAACGACGTTTGCAAGCGCTTTCACATTAGATATCGCAGTTCCCGACTTGTAATGGTGAAAAACACTGCATCTCACTAAGTGACATTGTTTAATGCGGTTTTACGACGGTTCATTCTTAACCTAACCTAACCTTACCTAAACCAACCTAACCTAACCTAACCTAACCAAACCTTACCTAACATACCCTAACCAAACCTAACCTAACCTAACCAAACCTAACCTAACCTAACCTCACCTAACCTAACCTAACCTAACCTAACGACGTTTGCAAGCGCTTTCACATTAGATATCGCAGTTCCCGACTTGTAATGGTGAAAAACACTGCATCTCACTAAGTGACATTGTTTAATGCGGTTTTACGACGGTTCATATCTTAACCTAACCTAACATTCGCACTTGTATTAAAAAAACGCTCTATTACACTGTTTCGTTCACAATTAGGATATTTGCATAACCTCACAGTTTTTCACCAACTTATTGCAGTAGAGAACGCTGTATCTCGCTAAATGACATCGTTCTTTAAGGTTTCACGATACTTGCATGCGCTTTATCGAGAATATCACAACATAGCAGTTTCGCACTTGTAACGGTACAACACGCAGTATTTGGCTTGTTCAGCCGTTTTGTGTGCTTTCACATTTCACCTATCGCAGTTTCGTACTCGCAATAAAACAACACTATCTCGTTAGATGACGTTGTTTTTGGTAGTTTCACGACGCTCCCTAGCTTAAACTAACATAACTCATCCTAACATGACCTTCGCACTTCTATCGTTAGAAAACGTTTTACTCGCTACTTTACATTGCTTTCTACAACATTACGACGGTTTCAAGCGCTTTCACATTAGATATCACAGTTCCCAACTTGTAAAGGTGAAAAACACTGCATCTCACTAAGTGACATTGTTTAATGCGGTTTTACGACGGTTCATACCTTAACCTAACCTAACCTAACCTTACCTAACCTAACCTAACCTAACCCAACCCAACCCAACCTAACCTAACCTAACCTAAACTAACCTAACCTAACCCAACCTAACCTAACCTAACCTAACCTAACCCAACCTAACCCAACCCAACCCAACCTAACCTAACCTAACCTAAGCTAACCTAACCTAACCTAACCAAACCTAACCTAACCTAACTTAACCTAACCTAACGTAACCTAACCTAACCTATTCTAACGTAACCTAACCTTACCTGACCTAACCTAACCTAACGTAACCTAACCTAACCTAACATAACCTAACGTAACCTAACCTAACCTAACCTAACGTAACCTAACCTAACCTAACCCAACCTAACCCAACCCAACCCAACCCAACAACACCCAACCCAACCTAACCTAACCTAACCTAACCTTACCTAACCTAACCAAATTATCCTTACCTAACCTAACCTAACCTAACGTAACCTAACGTAACCTAACCTAACCTAACGTAACCTAACCTAACCTAACGTAACCTAACCCAACCTAACCTAACCTAACCTAACCTAACCCAACTCAACCCAACCTAACCTAATCTAACCTAACCTAACCTAACCTAACCTAACCAAACCTAACCTAACCTAACCTAACCTAACCTAACCTAACGACGGTTGCAAGCGCTTTCACATTAAATATCGCAGTTCCCCACTTTTAATGGTGAAAAACACTGCATCTCACTAAGTGACATTGTTTAATGCGGTTTTACGACGGTTCATATCTTAACCTAACCTAACCTTACCTAAACCAACCTAACCTAACCTAACCTAACCAAACCTTACCTAACATACCCTAACCTAACCTAACCTAACCTAACCTAACCAAACCTAACCTAACCTAACCTCACCTAACCTAACCTAACCTAACCTAACGACGTTTGCAAGCGCTTTCACATTAGATATCGCAGTTCCCGACTTGTAATGGTGAAAAACACTGCATCTCACTAAGTGACATTGTTTAATGCGGTTTTACGACGGTTCATATCTTAACCTAACCTAACATTCGCACTTGTATTAAAAAACGCTCTATTACACTGTTTCGTTCACAATTAGGATATTTGCATAACCTCACAGTTTTTCACCAACTTATTGCAGTACAGAACGCTGTGTCTCGCTAAATGACATTGTTCTATAAGGTTTCACGATGCTTGCATACGCTTTAACGAGAATATCACAATATAGCAGTGTCGCACTTGTAACGGTAGAACACGCAGTATTTGGCTTGTTCATGCCGTTTTGTGTGCTTTCACAACATTTCACCTATCGCAGTTTAACACTCGCTATAAAACAACACTATCTCGTTAGATGACGTCGTTTTTGGTAGTTTCACGACGCTACCTAGCTTAAACTAACCTAACCTAACCTAACCTTCGCACTTCTATCGTTAGAAAACGTTTTACTCGCCACTTTACAATGTTTTCTACAAGATTACGACGGTTTCATGCGCTTTCACATTAGATATCGTAGTTCCCGACTTGTAATGTTGAAAAACACTACATCTCACTAAGTGACATTGTTTAATGCGGTTTTACGACGGTTGATATGTCAACCTAACCTAACATTCGCACTTGTATCTAAAGACGCTCAATTACACTGTTTCGTTCACAATTACGATATTTGCTTGACCTCACAGTTTCTCACCAACTTATTACAGTACAGAACGCTGTATCTCGCTAAATGACATCGTTCTTTAAGGTTTCACGATCCTTGCATGCGCTTTACCGAGAATGTCACAACATAGCAGTTTCGCACTTGTAACGGTACAACAAGCAGTATTTGGCTTGTTCATGCCGTTTTGTGTGCTTTCACAACATTTTACCTATCGCAGTTTCGTACTCGCAATAAAACAACACTATCTCGTTAGATGACGTCGTTTTTGGTGGTTTCACGACGCTACCTAGCTTAAACTAACATAACTCAACCTAACATAACCTTCGCACTTCTATCGTTAGAAAACGTTTTACTCGCTACTTTACATTGCTTTCTACAACATTACGACGGTTTCAAGCGCTTTCACATTAGATATCGCAGTTCCCAACTTGTAAAGGTGAAAAACACTACATCTCAGTAATTGACATTGTTTAATGCGGTTTTACGACGGTTCATATCTTAACCTAACCTAACATTCGCAGTTGTATCTAAAAACGCTCTATTACACTGTTTTGTTCACAATTACGATATTTGCATAACCTCACAGTTCTTCACCAACTTATTGCAGTACAGAACGCTGTATCTCGCTAAATGACATTGTTCTTTAAGGTTTCACGATGCTTGCATGCGCTTTAACGAGAATATCACAATATAGCAGTTTCGCACTTGTAACGGTACAACACGCAGTATTTGGCTTGTTCATGCCGTTTTGTGTGCTTTCACATTTCACCTATCGCAGTTTAATACTCGCTATAAAACAACACTATCTCGTTAGATGACGTCGTTTTTGGTAGTTTCACGACGCTACCTAGCTTAAACTAACCTAACCTAACCTAACCTTCGCACTTCTATCGTTAGAAAACGTTTTACTCGCCACTTTACAGTGTTTTCTACAAGATTACGACGGTTTCATGCGCTTTCACATTAGATATCGTAGTTCCCGACTTGTAATGTTGAAAAACACTACATCTCACTAAGTGACATTGTTTAATGCGGTTTTACGACGGTTGATATGTCAACCTAACCTAACATTCGCACTTGTATCTAAAGACGCTCAATTACACTGTTTCGTTCACAATTACGATATTTGCTTGACCTCACAGTTTCTCACCAACTTATTACAGTACAGAACGCTGTATCTCGCTAAATGACATCGTTGTTTAATGTTCCACGATACTTGCATGCGCTTTACCGAGAATGTCACAACATAGCAGTTTCGCACTTGTAACGGTACAACACGCAGTATCTGGCTTGTTCATGCCATTTTGTGTGCTTTCACAACATTTTACCTATCGCAGTTTCGTACTCGCAATAAAACAACACTATCTCGTTAGATGACGTCGTTTTTGGTGGTTTCACGACGCTACCTAGCTTAAACTAACATAACTCAACCTAACATAACCTTCGCACTTCTATCGTTAGAAAACGTTTTACTCGCTACTTTACATTGCTTTCTACAACATTACGACGGTTTCAAGCGCTTTCACATTAGATATCGCAGTTCCCAACTTGTAAAGGTGAAAAACACTGCATCTCACTAAGTGACATTGTTTAATGCGGTTTTAGCGCGGTTCATATCTTAACCTAACCTAACCTAACCTAACCCAACCTAACCTAACATAACCTAACCTAACCTAACCTAACCTAACCAAACCTAACCTAATGTAACCTAACCTAACCTAACCTAACCTAACCTAACGACGTTTGCAAGCGCTTTCACATTAGATATCGCAGTTCCCGACTTGTAATGGTGAAAAACACTGCATCTCACTAAGTGACATTGTTAAAGCGGTTTTACGACGGTTCATATCTTAACCTAACCTAACATTCGTACTTGTATTGAAAAACGCTCTATTACACTGTTTCGTTCACAATTACGATATGTGCATAACCTCACAGTTTTTCACCAACTTATTGCAGTACAGAACGCTGTATCTCGCTAAATGACATTGTTCTTTAAGGTTTCACGATGCTTGCATGCGCTTTAACGAGAATATCACAATATAGCAGTTTCGCACTTGTAACGGTAGAACACGCAGTATTTGGCTTGTTCATGCCGTTTTGTGTGCTTTCACAACATTTCACCTATCGCAGTTTAATACTCGCAATAAAACAACACTATCTCGTTAGATGTCGTTTTTGGTAGTTTCACGACGCTACCTAGCTTTAACTAACCTAACCTAACCTAACCTTCGCACTTCTATCGTTAGAAAACGTTTTACTCGCAACTTTACAATGTTTTCTACAAGATTACGACGGTTTCATGCGCTTTCACATTAGATATCGCAGTTCCCAACTTCCAAAGGTGAAAAACACTGCATCTCACTAAGTGACATTGTTTATTGCGGTTTTACGACGGTTCATACCTTAACCTAACGTAACCTAACCTAACCTAACCCAACCTAACCTAACATAACCTAACCTAACCTAACCTAACCAAACCTAACCTAACGTAACCTAACCTAACCTAACCAAACCTAACCTAACCTAACGACGTTTGCAAGCGCTTTCACATTAGATATTGCAGTTCCCGACTTGTAATGGTGAAAAACACCGCATCTCACTAAGTGACATTGTTTAATGCGGTTTTACGACGGTTCATATCTTAACCTAACCTAACATTCGCACTTGTATTAAAAAACGCTCTATTACACTGTTTCGTTCACAATTAGGATATTTGCATAACCTCACAGTTTTTCACCAACTTATTGCAGTACAGAACGCTGTATCTCGCTAAATGACATCGTTCTTTAAGGTTTCACGATGCTTGCATGCGCTTTAACGAGAATATCACAACATAGCAGTTTCGCACTTGTAACGGTACAACACGCAGTATTTGGCTTGTTCATGCCGTTTTGTGTGCTTTCACAACATTTCACCTATCGCAGTTTCGTACTCGCAATAAAACAACACTATCTCGTTAGATGACGTTGTTTTTGGTAGTTGCACGACGCTACCTAGCTTAAACTAACATAACTCAACCTAACATGACCTTCGCACTTCTATCGTTAGAAAACGTTTTACTCGCTACTTTACATTGCTTTCTACAACATTACGACGGTTTCAAGCGCTTTCACATTAGATATCGCAGTTCCCAACTTGTAAAGGTGAAAAACACTGCATCTCACTAAGTGACATTGTTTAATGCGGTTTTAGCGCGGTTGATATCTTAACCTACCCTAACCTAACCTAACCTAACCCAACCTAACCTAACATAACCTAACCTAACCTAACCTAACCAAACCTAACCTAACGTAACCTAACCTAACCTAACCTAACCTAACGACGTTTGCAAGCGCTTTCACATTAGATATCGCAGTTCCCGACTTGTAATGGTGAAAAACACTGCATCTCACTAAGTGACATTGTTTAATGCGGTTTTACGACGGTTCATATCTTAACCTAACCTAACATTCGTACTTGTATTGAAAAACGCTCTATTACACTGTTTCGTTCACAATTACAATATTTGGATAACCTCACAGTTTTTCACCAACTTATTGCAGTACAGAACGCTGTATCTCGCTAAATGACATTGTTCTTTAAGGTTTCACGATGCTTGCATGCGCTTTAACGAGAATATCACAATATAGCAGTTTCGTACTTGTAACGGTAGAACACGCAGTATTTGGCTTGTTCATGCCGTTTTGTGTGCTTTCACAACATTTCACCTATCGCAGTTTAATACTCGCAATAAAACAACACTATCTCGTTAGATGTCGTTTTTGGTAGTTTCACGACGCTACCTAGCTTAAACTAACCTAACCTAACCTAACCTTCGCACTTCTATCGTTAGAAAACGTTTTACTCGCAACTTTACAATGTTTTCTACAAGATTACGACGGTTTCATGCGCTTTCACATTAGATATCGTAGTTCCCGACTTGTAATGTTGAAAAACACTACATCTCACTAAGTGACATTGTTTAATGCGGTTTTACGACGGTTGCTATGTCAACCTAACCTAACATTCGCACTTGTATCTAAAGACGCTCAATTACACTGTTTCATTCACAATTACGATATTTGCTTGACCTCACAGTTTCTCACCAACTTATTACAGTACAGAATGCTGTATCTCGCTAAATGACATCGTTCTTTAAGGTTTCACGATACTTGCATGCGCTTTACCGAGAATGTCACAACATAGCAGTTTCGCACTTGTAACGGTACAACACGCAGTATTTGGCTTGTTCATGCCGTTTTGTGTGCTTTCACAACATTTTACCTATCGCAGTTTCGTACTCGCAATAAAACAACACTATCTCGTTAGATGACGTCGTTTTTGGTGGTTTCACGACGCTACCTAGCTTAAACTAACATAACTCAACCTAACATAACCTTCGCACTTCTATCGTTAGAAAACGTTTTACTCGCTACTTTACATTGCTTTCTACAACATTACGACGGTTTCAAGCGCTTTCACATTAGATATCGCAGTTCCCAACTTGTAAAGGTGAAAAACACTGCATCTCACTAAGTGACATTGTTTAATGCGGTTTTAGCGCGGTTCATATCTTAACCTAACCTAACCTAACCTAACCTAACCTAACCCAACCTAACCTAACATAACCTAACCTAATCTAACCTAACCAAACCTAACCTAACGTAACCTAACCTAACCTAACCTAACCTAACCTAACGACGTTTGCAAGCGCTTTCACATTAGATATCGCAGTTCCCGACTTGTAATGGTGAAAAACACTGCATCTCACTAAGTGACATTGTTTAATGCGGTTTTACGACGGTTCATATCTTAACCTAACCTAACCTTACCTAAACCAACCTAACCTAACCTAACCTAACCAAACCTTACCTAACATACCCTAACCTAACCTAACCTAACCTAACCAAACCTAACCTAACCTAACCTCACCTAACCTAACCTAACCTAACCTAACGACGTTTGCAAGCGCTTTCACATTAGATATCGCAATTCCCCACTTTTAATGGTGAAAAACACTGCATCTCAGTAATTGACATTGTTTAATGCGGTTTTACGACGGTTCATATCTTAACCTAACCTAACATTCGCACTTGTATCTAAAAACGCTCTATTACACTGTTTTGTTCACAATTACGATACTTGCATAACCTCACAGTTTTTCACCAACTTATTGCAGTACAGAACGCTGTATCTCGCTAAATGACATTGTTCTTTAAGGTTTCACGAAGCTTGCATGCGCTTTAACGAGAATATCACAATATAGCAGTTTCGCACTTGTAACGGTAGAACACGCAGTATTTGGCTTGTTCATGCCGTTTTGTGTGCTTTCACAACATTTCACCTATCGCAGTTTAATACTCGCTATAAAACAACACTTTCTCGTTAGATGACGTCGTTTTTGGTAGTTTCACGACGCTACCTAGCTTAAACTAACCTAACCTAACCTAACCTTCGCACTTCTATCGTTAGAAAACGTTTTACTCGCCACTTTACAATGTTTTCTACAAGATTACGACGGTTTCATGTGCTTTCACATTAGATATCGTAGTTCCCGACTTGTAATGTTGAAAAACACTACATCTCACTAAGTGACATTGTTTAATGCGGTTTTACGACGGTTGATATGTCAACCTCACCTAACATTCGCACTTGTATCTAAAGACGCTTAATTACACTGTTTCGTTCACAATTACGATATTTGCTTGACCTCACAGTTTCTCACCAACTTATTACAGTACAGAACGCTGTATCTCGCTAAATGACATCGTTCTTTAAGGTTTCACGATACTTGCATGCGCTTTACCGAGAATGTCACAACATAGCAGTTTCGCACTTGTAACGGTACAACACGCAGTATTTGGCTTGTTCATGCCATTTTGTGTGCTTTCACAACATTTTACCTATCGCAGTTTCGTACTCGCAATAAAACAACACTATCTCGTTAGATGACGTCGTTTTTGGTGGTTTCACGACGCTACCTAGCTTAAACTAACATAACTCAACCTAACATAACCTTCGCACTTCTATCGTTACAAAACGTTTTACTCACTACTTTACATTGCTTTCTACAACATTACGACGGTTTCAAGCGCTTTCACATTAGATATCGCAGTTCCCAACTTGTAAAGGTGAAAAACACTGCATCTCACTAAGTGACATTGTTTAATGCGGTTTTAGCGCGGTTCATATCTTAACCTAACCTAACCTAACCTAACCCAACCTAACCTAACATAACCTAACCTAACCTAACCTAACCAAACCTAACCTAACGTAACCTAACCTAACCTAACCTAACCTAACGACGTTTGCAAGCGCTTTCACATTAGATATCGCAGTTCCCGACTTGTAATGGTGAAAAACACTGCATCTCACTAAGTGACATTGTTTAATGCGGTTTTACGACGGTTCATATCTTAACCTAACCTAACATTCGCACTTGTATTAAAAAAACGCTCTATTACACTGTTTCGTTCACAATTAGGATATTTGCATAACCTCACAGTTTTTCACCAACTTATTGCAGTACAGAACGCTGTATCTCGCTAAATGACATCGTTCTTTAAGGTTTCACGATACTTGCATGCGCTTTAACGAGAATATCACAACATAGCAGTTTCGCACTTGTAACGGTACAACACGCAGTATTTGGCTTGTTCAGCCGTTTTGTGTGCTTTCACATTTCACCTATCGCAGTTTCGTACTCGCAATAAAACAACACTATCTCGTTAGATGACGTTGTTTTTGGTAGTTTCACGACGCTCCCTAGCTTAAACTAACATAACTCAACCTAACATGACCTTCGCACTTCTATCGTTAGAAAACGTTTTACTCGCTACTTTACATTGCTTTCTACAACATTACGACGGTTTCAAGCGCTTTCACATTAGATATCACAGTTCCCAACTTGTAAAGGTGAAAAACACTGCATCTCACTAAGTGACAATGTTTAATGCGGTTTTACGACGGTTCATACCTTAACCTAACCTAACCTAACCTAACCTTACCTAACCTAACCTAACCTAACCCAACCCAACCCAACCTAACCTAACCTAACGTAACCTAACCTAACCTATTCTTACGTAACCTAACCTTACCTGACCTAACCTAACCTAACGTAACCTAACCTAACCTAACATAACCTAACGTAACCTAACCTAACCTAACGTAACCTAACCTAACCTAACCCAACCTAACCCAACCCAACCCAACCCAACAACACCCAACCCAACCTAACCTAACCTAACCTAACCTTACCTAACATAACCAAATTATCCTTACCTAACCTAACCTAACCTAACGTAACCTAACCTAACCTAACCTAACGTAACCTAACCTAACCTAACGTAACCTAACCTAACCTAACGTAACCTAACCCAACCTAACCTAACCTAACCTAACCTAACCCAACTCAACCCAACCTAACCTAATCTAACCTAACCTAACCTAACCTAACCTAACCTAACCAAACCTAACCTAACCTAACCTAACCTAACCTAACCTAACCTAACGACGGTTGCAAGCGCTTTCACATTAAATATCGCAGTTCCCCACTTTTAATGGTGAAAAACACTGCATCTCAGTAATTGACATTGTTTAATGCGGTTTTACGACGGTTCATATCTTAACCTAACCTAACATTCGCACTTGTATCTAAAAACGCTCTATTACACTGTTTTGTTCACAATTACGATATTTGCATAAGCTCACAGTTTTTCACCAACTTATTGCACTACAGAACGCTGTATCTCGCTAAATGACATTGTTCTTTAAGGTTTCACGATGCTTGCATACGCTTTAACGAGAATATCACAATATAGCAGTGTCGCACTTGTAACGGTAGAACACGCAGTATTTGGCTTGTTCATGCCGTTTTGTGTGCTTTCACAACATTTCACCTATCGCAGTTTAATACTCGCTATAAAACAACACTATCTCGTTAGATGACGTCGTTTATGGTAGTTTCACGACGCTACCTAGCTTAAACTAACCTAACCTAACCTAACCTTCGCACTTCTATCGTTAGAAAACGTTTTACTCGCTACTTTACATTGCTTTCTACAACATTACGACGGTTTCAAGCGCTTTCACATTAGATATCGCAGTTCCCAACTTGTAAAGGTGAAAAACACTGCATCTCACTAAGTGACATTGTTTAATGCGGTTTTAGCGCGGTTGATATCTTAACCTACCCTAACCTAACCTAACCTAACCCAACCTAACCTAACGTAACCTAACCTAACCTAACCTAACCTAACGACGTTTGCAAGCGCTTTCACATTAGATATCGCAGTTCCCGACTTGTAATGGTGAAAAACACTGCATCTCACTAAGTGACATTGTTTAATGCGGTTTTACGACGGTTCATATCTTAACCTAACCTAACATTCGTACTTGTATTGAAAAACGCTCTATTACACTGTTTCGTTCACAATTACAATATTTGGATAACCTCACAGTTTTTCACCAACTTATTGCAGTACAGAACGCTGTATCTCGCTAAATGACATTGTTCTTTAAGGTTTCACGATGCTTGCATGCGCTTTAACGAGAATATCACAATATAGCAGTTTCGTACTTGTAACGGTAGAACACGCAGTATTTGGCTTGTTCATGCCGTTTTGTGTGCTTTCACAACATTTCACCTATCGCAGTTTAATACTCGCAATAAAACAACACTATCTCGTTAGATGTCGTTTTTGGTAGTTTCACGACGCTACCTAGCTTAAACTAACCTAACCTAACCTAACATTCGCACTTCTATCGTTAGAAAACGTTTTACTCGCAACTTTACAATGTTTTCTACAAGATTACGACGGTTTCATGCGCTTTCACATTAGATATCGTAGTTCCCGACTTGTAATGTTGAAAAACACTACATCTCACTAAGTGACATTGTTTAATGCGGTTTTACGACGGTTGCTATGTCAACCTAACCTAACATTCGCACTTGTATCTAAAGACGCTCAATTACACTGTTTCATTCACAATTACGATATTTGCTTGACCTCACAGTTTCTCACCAACTTATTACAGTACAGAATGCTGTATCTCGCTAAATGACATCGTTCTTTAAGGTTTCACGATACTTGCATGCGCTTTACCGAGAATGTCACAACATAGCAGTTTCGCACTTGTAACGGTACAACACGCAGTATTTGGCTTGTTCATGCCGTTTTGTGTGCTTTCACAACATTTTACCTATCGCAGTTTCGTACTCGCAATAAAACAACACTATCTCGTTAGATGACGTCGTTTTTGGTGGTTTCACGACGCTACCAAGCTTAAACTAACATAACTCAACCTAACATAACCTTCGCACTTCTATCGTTAGAAAACGTTTTACTCGCTACTTTACATTGCTTTCTACAACATTACGACGGTTTCAAGCGCTTTCACATTAGATATCGCTGTTCCCAACTTGTAAAGGTGAAAAACACTGCATCTCACTAAGTGACATTGTTTAATGCGGTTTTAGCGCGGTTCATATCTTAACCTAACCTAACCTAACCTAACCTAACCTAACCTAACCCAACCTAACCTAACATAACCTAACCTAATCTAACCTAACCAAACCTAACCTAACCTAACCTAACCTAACCTAACCTAACCTAACCTAACGACGTTTGCAAGCGCTTTCACATTAGATATCGCAGTTCCCGACTTGTAATGGTGAAAAACACTGCATCTCACTAAGTGACATTGTTTAATGCGGTTTTACGACGGTTCATATCTTAACCTAACCTAACCTTACCTAAACCAACCTAACCTAACCTAACCTAACCAAACCTTACCTAACATACCCTAACCTAACCTAACCTAACCTAACCAAACCTAACCTAACCTAACCTCACCTAACCTAACCTAACCTAACCTAACGACGTTTGCAAGCGCTTTCACATTAGATATCGCAATTCCCCACTTTTAATGGTGAAAAACACTGCATCTCAGTAATTGACATTGTTTAATGCGGTTTTACGACGGTTCATATCTTAACCTAACCTAACATTCGCACTTGTATCTAAAAACGCTCTATTACACTGTTTTGTTCACAATTACGATACTTGCATAACCTCACAGTTTTTCACCAACTTATTGCAGTACAGAACGCTGTATCTCGCTAAATGACATTGTTCTTTAAGGTTTCACGAAGCTTGCATGCGCTTTAACGAGAATGTCACAATATAGCAGTTTCGCACTTGTAACGGTAGAACACGCAGTATTTGGCTTGTTCATGCCGTTTTGTGTGCTTTCACAACATTTCACCTATCGCAGTTTAATACTCGCTATAAAACAACACTTTCTCGTTAGATGACGTCGTTTTTGGTAGTTTCACGACGCTACCTAGCTTAAACTAACCTAACCTAACCTAACCTTCGCACTTCTATCGTTAGAAAACGTTTTACTCGCCACTTTACAATGTTTTCTACAAGATTACGACGGTTTCATGTGCTTTCACATTAGATATCGTAGTTCCCGACTTGTAATGTTGAAAAACACTACATCTCACTAAGTGACATTGTTTAATGCGGTTTTACGACGGTTGATATGTCAACCTCACCTAACATTCGCACTTGTATCTAAAGACGCTTAATTACACTGTTTCGTTCACAATTACGATATTTGCTTGACCTCACAGTTTCTCACCAACTTATTACAGTACAGAACGCTGTATCTCGCTAAATGACATCGTTCTTTAAGGTTTCACGATACTTGCATGCGCTTTACCGAGAATGTCACAACATAGCAGTTTCGCACTTGTAACGGTACAACACGCAGTATTTGGCTTGTTCATGCCATTTTGTGTGCTTTCACAACATTTTACCTATCGCAGTTTCGTACTCGCAATAAAACAACACTATCTCGTTAGATGACGTCGTTTTTGGTGGTTTCACGACGCTACCTAGCTTAAACTAACATAACTCAACCTAACATAACCTTCGCACTTCTATCGTTACAAAACGTTTTACTCACTACTTTACATTGCTTTCTACAACATTACGACGGTTTCAAGCGCTTTCACATTAGATATCGCAGTTCCCAACTTGTAAAGGTGAAAAACACTGCATCTCACTAAGTGACATTGTTTAATGCGGTTTTAGCGCGGTTCATATCTTAACCTAACCTAACCTAACCTAACCCAACCTAACCTAACATAACCTAACCTAACCTAACCTAACCAAACCTAACCTAACGTAACCTAACCTAACCTAACCTAACCTAACGACGTTTGCAAGCGCTTTCACATTAGATATCGCAGTTCCCGACTTGTAATGGTGAAAAACACTGCATCTCACTAAGTGACATTGTTTAATGCGGTTTTACGACGGTTCATATCTTAACCTAACCTAACATTCGCACTTGTATTAAAAAAACGCTCTATTACACTGTTTCGTTCACAATTAGGATATTTGCATAACCTCACAGTTTTTCACCAACTTATTGCAGTACAGAACGCTGTATCTCGCTAAATGACATCGTTCTTTAAGGTTTCACGATACTTGCATGCGCTTTAACGAGAATATCACAACATAGCAGTTTCGCACTTGTAACGGTACAACACGCAGTATTTGGCTTGTTCAGCCGTTTTGTGTGCTTTCACATTTCACCTATCGCAGTTTCGTACTCGCAATAAAACAACACTATCTCGTTAGATGACGTTGTTTTTGGTAGTTTCACGACGCTCCCTAGCTTAAACTAACATAACTCAACCTAACATGACCTTCGCACTTCTATCGTTAGAAAACGTTTTACTCGCTACTTTACATTGCTTTCTACAACATTACGACGGTTTCAAGCGCTTTCACATTAGATATCACAGTTCCCAACTTGTAAAGGTGAAAAACACTGCATCTCACTAAGTGACATTGTTTAATGCGGTTTTACGACGGTTCATACCTTAACCTAACCTAACCTAACCTAACCTTACCTAACCTAACCTAACCTAACCCAACCCAACCCAACCTAACCTAACCTAACGTAACCTAACCTAACCTATTCTTACGTAACCTAACCTTACCTGACCTAACCTAACCTAACGTAACCTAACCTAACCTAACATAACCTAACGTAACCTAACCTAACCTAACCTAACGTAACCTAACCTAACCTAACCCAACCTAACCCAACCCAACCCAACCCAACAACACCCAACCCAACCTAACCTAACCTAACCTAACCTTACCTAACCTAACCAAATTATCCTTACCTAACCTAACCTAACCTAACGTAACCTAACCTAACCTAACCTAACGTAACCTAACCTAACCTAACGTAACCTAACCTAACCTAACGTAACCTAACCCAACCTAACCTAACCTAACCTAACCTAACCCAACTCAACCCAACCTAACCTAATCTAACCTAACCTAACCTAACCTAACCTAACCTAACCAAACCTAACCTAACCTAACCTAACCTAACCTAACCTAACCTAACGACGGTTGCAAGCGCTTTCACATTAAATATCGCAGTTCCCCACTTTTAATGGTGAAAAACACTGCATCTCAGTAATTGACATTGTTTAATGCGGTTTTACGACGGTTCATATCTTAACCTAACCTAACATTCGCACTTGTATCTAAAAACGCTCTATTACACTGTTTTGTTCACAATTACGATATTTGCATAACCTCACAGTTTTTCACCAACTTATTGCACTACAGAACGCTGTATCTCGCTAAATGACGTTGTTCTTTAAGGTTTCACGATGCTTGCATACGCTTTAACGAGAATATCACAATATAGCAGTGTCGCACTTGTAACGGTAGAACACGCAGTATTTGGCTTGTTCATGCCGTTTTGTGTGCTTTCACAACATTTCACCTATCGCAGTTTAATACTCGCTATAAAACAACACTATCTCGTTAGATGACGTCGTTTTTGGTAGTTTCACGACGCTACCTAGCTTAAACTAACCTAACCTAACCTAACCTTCGCACTTCTATCGTTAGAAAACGTTTTACTCGCCACTTTACAATGTTTTCTACAAGATTACGACGGTTTCATGCGCTTTCACATTAGATATCGTAGTTCCCGACTTGTAATGTTGAAAAACACTACATCTCACTAAGTGACATTGTTTAATGCGGTTTTACGACGGTTGATATGTCAACCTAACCTAACATTCGCACTTGTATCTAAAGACGCTCAATTACACTGTTTCGTTCACAATTACGATATTTGCTTGACCTCACAGTTTCTCACCAACTTATTACAGTACAGAACGCTGTATCTCGCTAAATGACATCGTTCTTTAAGGTTTCACGATCCTTGCATGCGCTTTACCGAGAATGTCACAACATAGCAGTTTCGCACTTGTAACGGTACAACACGCAGTATTTGGCTTGTTCATGCCGTTTTGTGTGCTTTCACAACATTTTACCTATCGCAGTTTCGTACTCGCAATAAAACAACACTATCTCGTTAGATGACGTCGTTTTTGGTGGTTTCACGACGCTACCTAGCTTAAACTAACATAACTCAACCTAACATAACCTTCACACTTTTATCGTTAGAAAACGTTTTACTCGCTACTTTACATTGCTTTCTACAACATTACGACGGTTTCAAGCGCTTTCACATTAGATATCGCAGTTCCCAACTTGTAAAGGTGAAAAACACTGCATCTCACTAAGTGACATTGTTTAATGCGGTTTTAGCGCGGTTCATATCTTAACCTAACCTAACCTAACCTAACCCAACCTAACCTAACATAACCTAACCTAACCTAACCTAACCTAACCAAACCTAACCTAACGTAACCTAACCTAACCTAACCTAACCTAACGACGTTTGCAAGCGCTTTCACATTAGATATCGCAGTTCCCGACTTGTAATGGTGAAAAACACTGCATCTCACTAAGTGACATTGTTAAAGCGGTTTTACGACGGTTCATATCTTAACCTAACCTAACATTCGTACTTGTATTGAAAAACGCTCTATTACACTGTTTCGTTCACAATTACGATATTTGCATAACCTCACAGTTTTTCACCAACTTATTGCAGTACAGAACGCTGTATCTCGCTAAATGACATTGTTCTTTAAGGTTTCACGATGCTTGCATGCGCTTTAACGAGAATATCACAATATAGCAGTTTCGCACTTGTAACGGTAGAACACGCAGTATATGGCTTGTTCATGCCGTTTTGTGTGCTTTCACAACATTTCACCTATCGCAGTTTAATACTCGCAATAAAACAACACTATCTCGTTAGATGTCGTTTTTGGTAGTTTCACGACGCTACCTAGCTTAAACTAACGTAACCTAACCTAACCTTCGCACTTCTATCGTTAGAAAACGTTTTACTCGCAACTTTACAATGTTTTCTACAAGATTACGACGGTTTCATGCGCTTTCACATTAGATATCGCAGTTCCCAACTTGCAAAGGTGAAAAACACTGCATCTCACTAAGTGACATTGTTTATTGCGGTTTTACGACGGTTCATACCTTAACCTAACGTAACCTAACCTAACCTAACCCAACCTAACCTAACATAACCTAACCTAACCTAACCTAACCAAACCTAACCTAACGTAACCTAACCTAACCTAACCAAACCTAACCTAACCTAACGACGTTTGCAAGCGCTTTCACATTAGATATCGCAGTTCCCGACTTGTAATGGTGAAAAACACTGCATCTCACTAAGTGACATTGTTTAATGCGGTTTTACGACGGTTCATATCTTAACCTAACCTAACATTCGCACTTGTATTAAAAAACGCTTTATTACACTGTTTCGTTCACAATTAGGATATTTGCATAACCTCACAGTTTTTCACCAACTTATTGCAGTACAGAACGCTGTATCTCGCTAAATGACATCGTTCTTTAAGGTTTCACGATGCTTGCATGCGCTTTAACGAGAATATCACAACATAGCAGTTTCGCACTTGTAACGGTACAACACGCAGTATTTGGCTTGTTCATGCCGTTTTGTGTGCTTTCACAACATTTCACCTATCGCAGTTTCGTACTCGCAATAAAACAACACTATCTCGTTAGATGACGTTGTTTTTGGTAGTTGCACGACGCTACCTAGCTTAAACTAACATAACTCAACCTAACATGACCTTCGCACTTCTATCGTTAGAAAACGTTTTACTCGCTACTTTACATTGCTTTCTACAACATTACGACGGTTTCAAGCGCTTTCACATTAGATATCACAGTTCCCAACTTGTAAAGGTGAAAAACACTGCATCTCACTAAGTGACATTGTTTAATGCGGTTTTACGACGGTTCATACCTTAACCTAACCTAACCTAACCTAACCTTACCTAACCTAACCTAACTTAACCCAACCCAACCCAACCTAACCTAACCTAACCTAACCTAAACTAACCTAACCTAACCCAACCTAACCTAACCTAACCTAACCTAACCCAACCTAACCCAACCCAACCCAACCTAACCTAACCTAAGCTAACCTAACCTAACCTAACCAAACCTAACCTAACCTAACTTAACCTAACCTAACGTAACCTAACCTAACCTATTCTAACGTAACCTAACCTTACCTGACCTAACCTAACCTAACGTAACCTAACCTAACCTAACATAACCTAACGTAACCTAACCTAACCTAACCTAACGTAACCTAACCTAACCTAACCCAACCTAACCCAACCCAACCCAACCCAACAAAACCCAACCCAACCTAACCTAACCTAACCTAACCTTACCTAACCTAACCAAATTATCCTTACCTAACCTAACCTAACCTAACGTAACCTAACGTAACCTAACCTAACCTAACGTAACCTAACCTAACCTAACGTAACCTAACCCAACCTAACCTAACCTAACCTAACCTAACCCAACTCAACCCAACCTAACCTAATCTAACCTAACCTAACCTAACCTAACCTAACCAAACCTAACCTAACCTAACCTAACCTAACCTAACCTAACCTAACCTAACGACGGTTGCAAGCGCTTTCACATTAAATATCGCAGTTCCCCACTTTTAATGGTGAAAAACACTGCATCTCACTAAGTGACATTGTTTAATGCGGTTTTACGACGGTTCATATCTTAACCTAACCTAACCTTACCTAAACCAACCTAACCTAACCTAACCTAACCAAACCTTACCTAACATACCCTAACCTAACCTAACCTAACCTAACCTAACCAAACCTAACCTAACCTAACCTCACCTAACCTAACCTAACCTAACCTAACCTAACCTAACCTAACCTAACGACGTTTGCAAGCGCTTTCACATTAGATATCGCAGTTCCCGACTTGTAATGGTGAAAAACACTGCATCTCACTAAGTGACATTGTTTAATGCGGTTTTACGACGGTTCATATCTTAACCTAACCTAACATTCGCACTTGTATTAAAAAAACGCTCTATTACACTGTTTCGTTCACAATTAGGATATTTGCATAACCTCACAGTTTTTCACCAACTTATTGCAGTACAGAACGCTGTATCTCGCTAAATGACATTGTTCTTTAAGGTTTCACGATGCTTGCATACGCTTTAACGAGAATATCACAATATAGCAGTGTCGCACTTGTAACGGTAGAACACGCAGTATTTGGCTTGTTCATGCCGTTTTGTGTGCTTTCACAACATTTCACCTATCGCAGTTTAATACTCGCTATAAAACAACACTATCTCGTTAGATGACGTCGTTTTTGGTAGTTTCACGACGCTACCTAGCTTAAACTAACTTAACCTAACCTAACCTTCGCACTTCTATCGTTAGAAAACGTTTTACTCGCCACTTTACAATGTTTTCTACAAGATTACGACGGTTTCATGCGCTTTCACATTAGATATCGTAGTCCCCGACTTGCAATGTTGAAAAACACTACATCTCACTAAGTGACATTGTTTAATGCGGTTTTACGACGGTTGATATGTCAACCTAACCTAACATTCGCACTTGTATCTAAAGACGCTCAATTACACTGTTTCGTTCACAATTACGATATTTGCTTGACCTCACAGTTTCTCACCAACTTATTACAGTACAGAACGCTGTATCTCGCTAAATGACATCGTTCTTTAAGGTTTCACGATCCTTGCATGCGCTTTACCGAGAATGTCACAACATAGCAGTTTCGCACTTGTAACGGTACAACAAGCAGTATTTCGCTTGTTCATGCCGTTTTGTGTGCTTTCACAACATTTTACCTATCGCAGTTTCGTACTCGCAATAAAACAACACTATCTCGTTAGATGACGTCGTTTTTGGTGGTTTCACGACGCTACCTAGCTTAAACTAACATAACTCAACCTAACATAACCTTCGCACTTCTATCGTTAGAATACGTTTTACTCGCTACTTTACATTGCTTTCTACAACATTACGACGGTTTCAAGCGCTTTCACATTAGATATCGCAGTTCCCAACTTGTAAAGGTGAAAAACACTACATCTCAGTAATTGACATTGTTTAATGCGGTTTTACGACGGTTCATATCTTAACCTAACCTAACATTCGCAGTTGTATCTAAAAACGCTCTATTACACTGTTTTGTTCACAATTACGATATTTGCATAACCTCACAGTTCTTCACCAACTTATTGCAGTACAGAACGCTGTATCTCGCTAAATGACATTGTTCTTTAAGGTTTCACGATACTTGCATGCGCTTTACCGAGAATGTCACAACATAGCAGTTTCGCACTTGTAACGGTACAACACGCAGTATCTGGCTTGTTCATGCCATTTTGTGTGCTTTCACAACATTTTACCTATCGCAGTTTCGTACTCGCAATAAAACAACACTATCTCGTTAGATGACGTCGTTTTTGGTGGTTTCACGACGCTACCTAGCTTAAACTAACATAACTCAACCTAACATAACCTTCGCACTTCTATCGTTAGAAAACGTTTTACTCGCTACTTTACATTGCTTTCTACAACATTACGACGGTTTCAAGCGCTTTCACATTAGATATCGCAGTTCCCAACTTGTAAAGGTGAAAAACACTGCATCTCACTGAGTGACATTGTTTAATGCGGTTTTAGCGCGGTTCATATCTTACCCTAACCTAACCTAACCTAACCCAACCTGACCTAACATAACCTAACCTAACCTAACCTAACCTAACCAAACCTAACCTAATGTAACCTAACCTAACCTAACCTAACCTAACCTAACGACGTTTGCAAGCGCTTTCACATTAGATATCGCAGTTCCCGACTTGTAATGGTGAAAAACACTGCATCTCACTAAGTGACATTGTTAAAGCGGTTTTACGACGGTTCATATCTTAACCTAACCTAACATTCGTACTTGTATTGAAAAACGCTCTATTACACTGTTTCGTTCACAATTACGATATTTGCATAACCTCACAGTTTTTCACCAACTTATTGCAGTACAGAACGCTGTATCTCGCTAAATGACATTGTTCTTTAAGGTTTCACGATGCTTGCATGCGCTTTAACGAGAATATCACAATATAGCAGTTTCGCACTTGTAACGGTAGAACACGCAGTATTTGGCTTGTTCATGCCGTTTTGTGTGCTTTCACAACATTTCACCTATCGCAGTTTAATACTCGCAATAAAACAACATTATCTCGTTAGATGTCGTTTTTGGTAGTTTCACGACGCTACCTAGCTTAAACTAACCTAACCTAACCTAACCTTCGCACTTCTATCGTTAGAAAACGTTTTACTCGCAACTTTACAATGTTTTCTACAAGATTACGACGGTTTCATGCGCTTTCACATTAGATATCGCAGTTCCCAACTTCCAAAGGTGAAAAACACTGCATCTCACTAAGTGACATTGTTTATTGCGGTTTTACGACGGTTCATAACTTAACCTAACGTAACCTAACCTAACCTAACCCAACCTAACCTAACATAACCTAACCTAACCTAACCTAACCAAACCTAACCTAACGTAACCTAACCTAACCTAACCAAACCTAACCTAACCTAACGACGTTTGCAAGCGCTTTCACATTAGATATCGCAGTTCCCGACTTGTAATGGTGAAAAACACTGCATCTCACTAAGTGACATTGTTTAATGCGGTTTTACGACGGTTCATATCTTAACCTAACCTAACATTCGCACTTGTATTAAAAAACGCTCTATTACACTGTTTCGTTCACAATTAGGATATTTGCATAACCTCACAGTTTTTCACCAACTTATTGCAGTACAGAACGCTGTATCTCGCTAAATGACATCGTTCTTTAAGGTTTCACGATGCTTGCATGCGCTTTAACGAGAATATCACAACATAGCAGTTTCGCACTTGTAACGGTACAACACGCAGTATTTGGCTTGTTCATGCCGTTTTGTGTGCTTTCACAACATTTCACCTATCGCAGTTTCGTACTCGCAATAAAACAACACTATCTCGTTAGATGACGTTGTTTTTGGTAGTTGCACGACGCTACCTAGCTTAAACTAACATAACTCAACCTAACATGACCTTCGCACTTCTATCGTTAGAAAACGTTTTACTCGCTACTTTACATTGCTTTCTACAACATTACGACGGTTTCAAGCGCTTTCACATTAGATATCGCAGTTCCCAACTTGTAAAGGTGAAAAACACTGCATCTCACTAAGTGACATTGTTTAATGCGGTTTTAGCGCGGTTCATATCTTAACCTACCCTAACCTAACCTAACCTAACCCAACCTAACCTAACATAACCTAACCTAACCTAACCTAACCAAACCTAACCTAACGTAACCTAACCTAACCTAACCTAACCTAACGACGTTTGCAAGCGCTTTCACATTAGATATCGCAGTTCCCGACTTGTAATGGTGAAAAACACTGCATCTCACTAAGTGACATTGTTTAATGCGGTTTTACGACGGTTCATATCTTAACCTAACCTAACATTCGTACTTGTATTGAAAAACGCTCTATTACACTGTTTCGTTCACAATTACAATATTTGCATAACCTCACAGTTTTTCACCAACTTATTGCAGTACAGAACGCTGTATCTCGCTAAATGACATTGTTCTTTAAGGTTTCACGATGCTTGCATGCGCTTTAACGAGAATATCACAATATAGCAGTTTCGTACTTGTAACGGTAGAACACGCAGTATTTGGCTTGTTCATGCCGTTTTGTGTGCTTTCACAACATTTCACCTATCGCAGTTTAATACTCGCAATAAAACAACACTATCTCGTTAGATGTCGTTTTTGGTAGTTTCACGACGCTACCTAGCTTAAACTAACCTAACCTAACCTAACCTTCGCACTTCTATCGTTAGAAAACGTTTTACTCGCAACTTTACAATGTTTTCTACAAGATTACGACGGTTTCATGCGCTTTCACATTAGATATCGCAGTTCCCAACTTGCAAAGGTGAAAAACACTGCATCTCACTAAGTGACATTGTTTATTGCGGTTTTACGACGGTTCATACCTTAACCTAACGTAACCTAACCTAACCTAACCCAACCTAACCTAACATAACCTAACCTAACCTAACCTAACCAAACCTAACCTAACGTAACCTAACCTAACCTAACCAAACCTAACCTAACCTAACGACGTTTGCAAGCGCTTTCACATTAGATATCGCAGTTCCCGACTTGTAATGGTGAAAAACACTGCATCTCACTAAGTGACATTGTTTAATGCGGTTTTACGACGGTTCATATCTTAACCTAACCTAACATTCGTACTTGTATTGAAAAACGCTCTATTACACTGTTTCGTTCACAATTACAATATTTGCATAACCTCACAGTTTTTCACCAACTTATTGCAGTACAGAACGCTGTATCTCGCTAAATGACATCGTTCTTTAAGGTTTCACGATGCTTGCATGCGCTTTAACGAGAATATCACAACATAGCAGTTTCGCACTTGTAACGGTACAACACGCAGTATTTGGCTTGTTCATGCCGTTTTGTGTGCTTTCACATTATTTCACCTATCGCAGTTTCGTACTCGCAATAAAACAACACTATCTCGTTCGATGACGTTGTTTTTGGTAGTTGCACGACGCTACCTAGCTTAAACTAACATAACTCAACCTAACATGACCTTCGCACTTCTATCGTTAGAAAACGTTTTACTCGCTACTTTACATTGCTTTCTACAACATTACGACGGTTTCAAGCGCTTTCACATTAGATATCACAGTTCCCAACTTGTAAAGGTGAAAAACACTGCATCTCACTAAGTGACATTGTTTAATGCGAATTTACGACGGTTCATACCTTAACCTAACCTAACCTAACCTAACCTAACCTTACCTAACCTAACCTAACCTAACCTAACCCAACCCAACCCAACCTAACCTAACCTAACCTAACCTAAACTATCCTAACCTAACCCAACCTAACCTAACCTAACCTAACCTAACCCAACCTAACCCAACCCAACCCAACCTAACCTAACCTAAGCTAACCTAACCTAACCTAACCAAACCTAACCTAACCTAACTTAACCGAACCTAACGTTACCTAACCTAACCTATTCTAACGTAACCTAACCTTACCTGACCTAACCTAACCTAACGTAACCTAACCTAACCTAACATAACCTAACGTAACCTAACCTAACCTAACCTAACGTAACCTAACCTAACCTAACCCAACCTAACCCAACCCAACCCAACCCAACAACACCCAACCCAACCTAACCTGACCTTACCTAACCTAACCAAATTATCCTTACCTAACCTAACCTAACCTAACGTAACCAAACCTAACCTAACCTAACGTAACCTAACCTAACCTAACGTAACCTAACCTAACCTAACCTAACCCAACCTAACCTAACCTAACCTAACCTAACCCAACTCAACCCAACCTAACCTAATTTAACCTAACCTAACCTAACCTAACCAAACCTAACCTAACCTAACCTAACCTAACCTAACCTAACCTAACCTAACGTAACGACGGTTGCAAGCGCTTTCACATTAAATATCGCAGTTCCCCACTTTTAATGGTGAAAAACACTGCATCTCAGTAATTGACATTGTTTAATGCGGTTTTACGACGGTTCATATCTTAACCTAACCTAACATTCGCACTTGTATCTAAAAACGCTCTATTACACTGTTTTGTTCACAATTACGATATTTGAAACCTCACAGTTTTTCACCAACTTATTGCAGTACAGAACGCTGTATCTCGCTAAATGACATTGTTCTTTAAGGTTTCACGATGCTTGCATGCGCTTTAACGAGAATATCACAATATAGCAGTTTCGCACTTGTAACGGTAGAACACGCAGTATTTGGCTTGTTCATGCCGTTTTGTGTGCTTTCACAACATTTCACCTATCGCAGTTTATTACTCGCTATAAAACAACACTATCTCGTTAGATGACGTCGTTTTTGGTAGTTTCACGACGCTACCTAGCTTAAACTAACCTAACCTAACCTAACCTTCGCACTTCTATCGTTAGAAAACGTTTTACTCGCCACTTTACAATGTTTTCTACAAGATTACGACGGTTTCATGCGCTTTCACATTAGATATCGTAGTTCCCGACTTGTAATGTTGAAAAACACTACATCTCACTAAGTGACATTGTTTAATGCGGTTTTACGACGGTTCATACCTTAACCTAACGTAACCTAACCTAACCTAACCCAACCTAACCTAACATAACCTAACCTAACCTAACCTAACCAAACCTAACCTAACGTAACCTAACCTAACCTAACCAAACCTAACCTAACCTAACGACGTTTGCAAGCGCTTTCACATTAGATATCGCAGTTCCCGACTTGTAATGGTGAAAAACACTGCATCTCACTAAGTGACATTGTTTAATGCGGTTTTACGACGGTTCATATCTTAACCTAACCTAACATTCGCACTTGTATTAAAAAACGCTCTATTACACTGTTTCGTTCACAATTAGGATATTTGCATAACCTCACAGTTTTTCACCAACTTATTGCAGTACAGAACGCTGTATCTCGCTAAATGACATCGTTCTTTAAGGTTTCACGATGCTTGCATGCGCTTTAACGAGAATATCACAACATAGCAGTTTCGCACTTGTAACGGTACAACACGCAGTATTTGGCTTGTTCATGCCGTTTTGTGTGCTTTCACATTATTTCACCTATCGCAGTTTCGTACTCGCAATAAAACAACACTATCTTGTTAGATGACGTTGTTTTTGGTAGTTGCACGACGCTACCTAGCTTAAACTAACATAACTCAACCTAACATGACCTTCGCACTTCTATCGTTAGAAAACGTTTTACTCGCTACTTTACATTGCTTTCTACAACATTACGACGGTTTCAAGCGCTTTCACATTAGATATCGCAGTTCCCAACTTGTAAAGGTGAAAAACACTGCATCTCACTGAGTGACATTGTTTAATGCGGTTTTAGCGCGGTTCATATCTTACCCTAACCTAACCTAACCTAACCCAACCTGACCTAACATAACCTAACCTAACCTAACCTAACCTAACCAAACCTAACCTAATGTAACCTAACCTAACCTAACCTAACCTAACCTAACGACGTTTGCAAGCGCTTTCACATTAGATATCGCAGTTCCCGACTTGTAATGGTGAAAAACACTGCATCTCACTAAGTGACATTGTTAAAGCGGTTTTACGACGGTTCATATCTTAACCTAACCTAACATTCGTACTTGTATTGAAAAACGCTCTATTACACTGTTTCGTTCACAATTACGATATTTGCATAACCTCACAGTTTTTCACCAACTTATTGCAGTACAGAACGCTGTATCTCGCTAAATGACATTGTTCTTTAAGGTTTCACGATGCTTGCATGCGCTTTAACGAGAATATCACAATATAGCAGTTTCGCACTTGTAACGGTAGAACACGCAGTATTTGGCTTGTTCATGCCGTTTTGTGTGCTTTCACAACATTTCACCTATCGCAGTTTAATACTCGCAATAAAACAACATTATCTCGTTAGATGTCGTTTTTGGTAGTTTCACGACGCTACCTAGCTTAAACTAACCTAACCTAACCTAACCTTCGCACTTCTATCGTTAGAAAACGTTTTACTCGCAACTTTACAATGTTTTCTACAAGATTACGACGGTTTCATGCGCTTTCACATTAGATATCGCAGTTCCCAACTTCCAAAGGTGAAAAACACTGCATCTCACTAAGTGACATTGTTTATTGCGGTTTTACGACGGTTCATACCTTAACCTAACGTAACCTAACCTAACCTAACCCAACCTAACCTAACATAATCTAACCTAACCTAACCTAACCAAACCTAACCTAACGTAACCTAACCTAACCTAACCAAACCTAACCTAACCTAACGACGTTTGCAAGCGCTTTCACATTAGATATCGCAGTTCCCGACTTGTAATGGTGAAAAACACTGCATCTCACTAAGTGACATTGTTTAATGCGGTTTTACGACGGTTCATATCTTAACCTAACCTAACATTCGCACTTGTATTAAAAAACGCTCTATTACACTGTTTCGTTCACAATTAGGATATTTGCATAACCTCACAGTTTTTCACCAACTTATTGCAGTACAGAACGCTGTATCTCGCTAAATGACATCGTTCTTTAAGGTTTCACGATGCTTGCATGCGCTTTAACGAGAATATCACAACATAGCAGTTTCGCACTTGTAACGGTACAACACGCAGTATTTGGCTTGTTCATGCCGTTTTGTGTGCTTTCACAACATTTCACCTATCGCAGTTTCGTACTCGCAATAAAACAACACTATCTCGTTAGATGACGTTGTTTTTGGTAGTTGCACGACGCTACCTAGCTTAAACTAACATAACTCAACCTAACATGACCTTCGCACTTCTATCGTTAGAAAACGTTTTACTCGCTACTTTACATTGCTTTCTACAACATTACGACGGTTTCAAGCGCTTTCACATTAGATATCGCAGTTCCCAACTTGTAAAGGTGAAAAACACTGCATCTCACTAAGTGACATTGTTTAATGCGGTTTTAGCGCGGTTCATATCTTAACCTACCCTAACCTAACCTAACCTAACCCAACCTAACCTAACATAACCTAACCTAACCTAACCTAACCAAACCTAACCTAACGTAACCTAACCTAACCTAACCTAACCTAACGACGTTTGCAAGCGCTTTCACATTAGATATCGCAGTTCCCGACTTGTAATGGTGAAAAACACTGCATCTCACTAAGTGACATTGTTTAATGCGGTTTTACGACGGTTCATATCTTAACCTAACCTAACATTCGTACTTGTATTGAAAAACGCTCTATTACACTGTTTCGTTCACAATTACAATATTTGCATAACCTCACAGTTTTTCACCAACTTATTGCAGTACAGAACGCTGTATCTCGCTAAATGACATTGTTCTTTAAGGTTTCACGATGCTTGCATGCGCTTTAACGAGAATATCACAATATAGCAGTTTCGTACTTGTAACGGTAGAACACGCAGTATTTGGCTTGTTCATGCCGTTTTGTGTGCTTTCACAACATTTCACCTATCGCAGTTTAATACTCGCAATAAAACAACACTATCTCGTTAGATGTCGTTTTTGGTAGTTTCACGACGCTACCTAGCTTAAACTAACCTAACCTAACCTAACCTTCGCACTTCTATCGTTAGAAAACGTTTTACTCGCAACTTTACAATGTTTTCTACAAGATTACGACGGTTTCATGCGCTTTCACATTAGATATCGAAGTTCCCAACTTGCAAAGGTGAAAAACACTGCATCTCACTAAGTGACATTGTTTATTGCGGTTTTACGACGGTTCATACCTTAACCTAACGTAACCTAACCTAACCTAACCCAACCTAACCTAACATAACCTAACCTAACCTAACCTAACCAAACCTAACCTAACGTAACCTAACCTAACCTAACCAAACCTAACCTAACCTAACGACGTTTGCAAGCGCTTTCACATTAGATATCGCAGTTCCCGACTTGTAATGGTGAAAAACACTGCATCTCACTAAGTGACATTGTTTAATGCGGTTTTACGACGGTTCATATCTTAACCTAACCTAACATTCGTACTTGTATTGAAAAACGCTCTATTACACTGTTTCGTTCACAATTACAATATTTGCATAACCTCACAGTTTTTCACCAACTTATTGCAGTACAGAACGCTGTATCTCGCTAAATGACATCGTTCTTTAAGGTTTCACGATGCTTGCATGCGCTTTAACGAGAATATCACAACATAGCAGTTTCGCACTTGTAACGGTACAACACGCAGTATTTGGCTTGTTCATGCCGTTTTGTGTGCTTTCACATTATTTCACCTATCGCAGTTTCGTACTCGCAATAAAACAACACTATCTCGTTAGATGACGTTGTTTTTGGTAGTTGCACGACGCTACCTAGCTTAAACTAACATAACTCAACCTAACATGACCTTCGCACTTCTATCGTTAGAAAACGTTTTACTCGCTACTTTACATTGCTTTCTACAACATTACGACGGTTTCAAGCGCTTTCACATTAGATATCACAGTTCCCAACTTGTAAAGGTGAAAAACACTGCATCTCACTAAGTGACATTGTTTAATGCGAATTTACGACGGTTCATACCTTAACCTAACCTAACCTAACCTAACCTAACCTTACCTAACCTAACCTAACCTAACCTAACCCAACCCAACCCAACCTAACCTAACCTAACCTAACCTAAACTATCCTAACCTAACCCAACCTAACCTAACCTAACCTAACCTAACCCAACCTAACCCAACCCAACCCAACCTAACCTAACCTAAGCTAACCTAACCTAACCTAACCAAACCTAACCTAACCTAACTTAACCGAACCTAACGTTACCTAACCTAACCTATTCTAACGTAACCTAACCTTACCTGACCTAACCTAACCTAACGTAACCTAACCTAACCTAACATAACCTAACGTAACCTAACCTAACCTAACCTAACGTAACCTAACCTAACCTAACCCAACCTAACCCAACCCAACCCAACCCAACCCAACAACACCCAACCCAACCTAACCTAACCTTACCTAACCTAACCAAATTATCCTTACCTAACCTAACCTAACCTAACGTAACCAAACCTAACCTAACCTAACGTAACCTAACCTAACCTAACGTAACCTAACCTAACCTAACCTAACCCAACCTAACCTAACCTAACCTAACCTAACCCAACTCAACCCAACCTAACCTAATTTAACCTAACCTAACCTAACCTAACCAAACCTAACCTAACCTAACCTAACCTAACCTAACCTAACCTAACGTAACGACGGTTGCAAGCGCTTTCACATTAAATATCGCAGTTCCCCACTTTTAATGGTGAAAAACACTGCATCTCAGTAATTGACATTGTTTAATGCGGTTTTACGACGGTTCATATCTTAACCTAACCTAACATTCGCACTTGTATCTAAAAACGCTCTATTACACTGTTTTGTTCACAATTACGATATTTGAAACCTCACAGTTTTTCACCAACTTATTGCAGTACAGAACGCTGTATCTCGCTAAATGACATTGTTCTTTAAGGTTTCACGATGCTTGCATGCGCTTTAACGAGAATATCACAATATAGCAGTTTCGCACTTGTAACGGTAGAACACGCAGTATTTGGCTTGTTCATGCCGTTTTGTGTGCTTTCACAACATTTCACCTATCGCAGTTTAATACTCGCTATAAAACAACACTATCTCGTTAGATGACGTCGTTTTTGGTAGTTTCACGACGCTACCTAGCTTAAACTAACCTAACCTAACCTAACCTTCGCACTTCTATCGTTAGAAAACGTTTTACTCGCCACTTTACAATGTTTTCTACAAGATTACGACGGTTTCATGCGCTTTCACATTAGATATCGTAGTTCCCGACTTGTAATGTTGAAAAACACTACATCTCACTAAGTGACATTGTTTAATGCGGTTTTACGACGGTTGATATGTCAACCTAACCTAACATTCGCACTTGTATCTAAAGACGCTCAATTACACTGTTTCGTTCACAATTACGATATTTGCTTGACCTCACAGTTTCTCACCAACTTATTACAGTACAGAACGCTGTATCTCGCTAAATGACATCGTTCTTTAAGGTTTCACGATACTTGCATGCGCTTTACCGAGAATGTCACAACATAGAGGTTTCGCACTTGTAACGGTACAACACGCAGTATTTGGCTTGTTCATGCCGTTTTGTGTGCTTTCACAACATTTTACCTATCGCAGTTTCGTACTCGCAATAAAACAACACTATCTCGTTAGATGACGTCGTTTTTGGTGGTTTCACGACGCTACCTAGCTTAAACTAACATAACTCAACCTAACATAACCTTCGCACTTCTATCGTTAGAAAACGTTTTACTCGCTACTTTACATTGCTTTCTACAACATTACGACGGTTTCAAGCGCTTTCACATTAGATATCGCAGTTCCCAACTTGTAAAGCTGAAAAACACTACATCTCACTAAGTGACATTGTTTAATGCGGTTTTACGACGGTTGATATGTCAACCTAACCTAACATTCGCAGTTGTATCTAAAGACGCTCAATTACACTGTTTCGTTCACAATTACGATATTTGCTTAACCTCACAGTTTCTCACCAACTTATTACAGTACAAAACGCTGTATCTCGCTAAATGACATCGTTCTTTAAGGTTTCACGATACTTGCATGCGCTTTACCGAGAATGTCACAACATAGCAGTTTCGCACTTGTAACGGTACAACACGCAGTATTTGGCTTGTTCATGCCGTTTTGTGTGCTTTCACAACATTTTACCTATCGCAGTTTCGTACTCGCAATAAAACTACACTATCTCGTTAGATGACGTCGTTTTTGGTGGTTTCACGACGCTACCTAGCTTAAACTAACAACTCAACCTAACATAACCTTCGCACTTCTATCGTTAGAAAACGTTTTACTCGCTACTTTACAATGCTTTCTACAACATTACGACGGTTTCAAGCGCTTTCACATTAGATATCGCAGTTCCTAACTTGTAAAGGTGAAAAACACTGCATCACACTAAGTGACATTGTTTATTGCGGTTTTACGACGGTTCATACCTTAACCTAACGTAACCTAACCTAACGTAACCTAACCTAACCTAACCAAACCTAACCTAACTTAACGACGTTAGCAAGCGCTTTCACATTAGATATCGCAGTTCCCGACTTGTAATGGTGAAAAACACTGCATCTCACTAAGTGACATTGTTTAATGCGGTTTTACGACGGTTCATATCTTAACCTAACCTAACATTCGCACTTGTATTAAAAAACGCTCTATTACACTGTTTCGTTCACAATTAGGATATTTGCATAACCTCACAGTTTTTCACCAACTTATTGCAGTACAGAACGCTGTATCTCGCTAAATGACATCGTTCCTTAAGGTTTCACGATGCTTGCATGCGCTTTAACGAGAATATCACAACATAGCAGTTTCGCACTTGTAACGGTACAACACGCAGTATTTGGCTTGTTCATGCCGTTTTGTGTGCTTTCACAACATTTCACCTATCGCAGTTTCGTACTCGCAATAAAACAACACTATCTCGTTAGATGACGTTTTTGGTAGTTGCACGACGCTACCTAGCTTAAACTAACATAACTCAACCTAACATAACCTTCGCACTTCTATCGTTAGAAAACGTTTTACTCGCTACTTTACATTGCTTTCTACAACATTATGACGGTTTCAAGCGCTTTCACATTAGATATCACAGTTCCCAACTTGTAAAGGTGAAAAACACTGCATCTCACTAAGTGGCATTGTTTAATGCGGTTTTACGACGGTTCATACCTTAACCTAACGTAACCTAACCTAACCTAACCTAACCTTACCTAACCTAACCTAACCTAACCCAACCCAACCCAACCTAACCTAACCTAACCTAACCTAAACTAACCTAACCCAACCTAACCTAACCTAACCTAACCTAACCCAACCTAACCCAACCCAACCAAACCTAACCTAACCTAAGCTAACCTAACCTAAGCTAACCAAACCTAACCTAATCTAACTTAACCTAACCTAACGTAACCTAACCTAACCTAACCTATTCTAACGTAACCTAACCTTACCTGACCTAACCTAAGCTAACGTAACCTAACCTAACCTAACATAACCTAACGTAACCTAACCTAACCTAACCTAACGTAACCTAACCTAACCTAACCCAACCTAACCCAACCCAACCCAACCCAACAACACCCAACCCAACCTAACCTAACCTAACCTAACCTTACCTAACCTAACCTAACCTAACGTAACCTAACCTAACCTAACGTAACCTAACCTAACCTAACGTAACCTAACCTAACCTAACCTAACCCAACCTAACCTAACCTAACCTAACCCAACTCAACCCAACCTAACCTAATCTAACCTAACCTAACCTAACCTAACCAAACCTAACCTAACCTAACCTAACCTAACGACGGTTGCAAGCGCTTTCACATTAATTATCGCAGTTCCCCACTTTTAATGGTGAAAAACACTGCATCTCAGTAATTGACATTGTTTAATGCGGTTTTACGACGGTTCATATCTTAACCTAGCCTAACATTCGCACTTGTATCTAAAAACGCTCTATTACACTGTTTTGTTCACAATTACGATACTTGCATAACCTCACAGTTTTTCACCAACTTATTGCAGTACAGAACGCTGTATCTCGCTAAATGACATTGTTCTTTAAGGTTTCACGATGCTTGCATGCGCTTTAACGAGAATATCACAATATAGCAGTTTCGCACTTGTAACGGTAGAACACGCAGTATTTGGCTTGTTCATGCCGTTTTGTGTGCTTTCACAACATTTCACCTATCGCAGTTTAATACTCGCTATAAAACAACACTATCTCGTTAGATGACGTCGTTTTTGGTAGATTCACGACGCTACCTAGCTTAAACTAACCTAACCTAACCTAACCTTCGCACTTCTATCGTTAGAAAACGTTTTACTCGCCACTTTACAATGTTTTCTACAAGATTACGACGGTTTCATGCGCTTTCACATTAGATATCGTAGTTCCCGACTTGTAATGTTGAAAAACACTACATCTCACTAAGTGACATTGTTTAATGCGGTTTTACGACGGTTGATATGTCAACCTAACCTAACATTCGCACTTGTATCTAAAGACGCTCAATTACACTGTTTCGTTCACAATTACGATATTTGCTTGACCTCACAGTTTCTCACCAACTTATTACAGTACAGAACGCTGTATCTCGCTAAATGACATCGTTCTTTAAGGTTTCACGATACTTGCATGCGCTTTACCGAGAATGTCACAACATAGCAGTTTCGCACTTGTAACGGTACAACACGCAGTATTTGGCTTGTTCATGCCGTTTTGTGTGCTTTCACAACATTTTACCTATCGCAGTTTCGTACTCGCAATAAAACAACACTATCTCGTTAGATGACGTCGTTTTTGGTGGTTTCACGACGCTACCTAGCTTAAACTAACATAACTCAACCTAACATAACCTTCGCACTTCTATCGTTAGAAAACGTTTTACTCGCTACTTTACATTGCTTTCTACAACATTACGACGGTTTCAAGCGCTTTCACATTAGATATCGCAGTTCCTAACTTGTAAAGGTGAAAAACACTGCATCTCACTAAGTGACATTGTTTATTGCGGTTTTACGACGGTTCATACCTTAACCTAACGTAACCTAACCTAACCTAACCCAACCTAACCTAACATAACCTAACCTAACCTAACCAAACCTAACCTAACGTAACCTAACCTAACCTAACCAAACCTAACCTAACCTAACGACGTTTGCAAGCGCTTTCACATTAGATATCGCAGTTCCCGACTTGTAATGGTGAAAAACACTGCATCTCACTAAGTGACATTGTTTAATGCGGTTTTACGACGGTTCATATCTTAACCTAACCTAACATTCGCACTTGTATTAAAAAACGCTCTATTACACTGTTTCGTTCACAATTAGGATATTTGCATAACCTCACAGTTTTTCACCAACTTATTGCAGTACAGAACGCTGTATCTCGCTAAATGACATCGTTCTTTAAGGTTTCACGATGCTTGCATGTGCTTTAACGAGAATATCACAACATAGCAGTTTCGCACTTGTAACGGTACAACACGCAGTATTTGGCTTGTTCATGCCGTTTTGTGTGCTTTCACAACATTTCACCTATCGCAGTTTCGTACTCGCAATAAAACAACACTATCTCGTTAGATGACGTTGTTTTTGGTAGTCACGACGCTACCTAGCTTAAACTAACATAACTCAACCTAACATAACCTTCGCACTTCTATCGTTAGAAAACGTTTTACTCGCTACTTTACATTGCTTTCTACAACATTATGACGGTTTCAAGCGCTTTCACATTAGATATCACAGTTCCCAACTTGTAAAGGTGAAAAACACTGCATCTCACTAAGTGGCATTGTTTAATGCGGTTTTACGACGGTTCATACCTTAACCTAACGTAACCTAACCTAACCTAACCTAACCTTACCTAACCTAACCTAACCTAACCTAACCTAACCCAACCCAACCCAACCCAACCTAACCTAACCTAACCTAACCTAAACTAACCTAACCCAACTTAACCTAACCTAACCTAACCTAACCTAACCCAACCTAACCCAACCCAACCCAACCTAACCTAACCTAAGCTAACCTGACCTAAGCTAACCAAACCTAACCTAACCTAACTTAACCTAACCTAACGTAACCTAACCTAACCTAACCTATTCTAACGTAACCTAACCTTACCTGACCTAACCTAACCTAACGTAACCTAACCTAACCTAACATAACCTAACGTAACCTAACCTAACCTAACCTAACGTAACCTAACCTAACCTAACCCAACCTAACCCAACCCAACCCAACCCAACAACACCCAACCCAACCTAACCTAACCTAACCTTACCTAACCTAACCAAATTATCCTTACCTAACCTAACCTAACCTAACGTAACCTAACCTAACCTAACCTAACGTAACCTAACCTAACCTAACGTAACCTAACCTAACCTAACCTAACCTAACCCAACCTAACCTAACCTAACCTAACCTAACCCAACTCAACCCAACCTAACCTAATCTAACCTAACCTAACCTAACCTAACCAAACCTAACCTAACCTAACCTAACCTAACGACGGTTGCAAGCGCTTTCACATTAATTATCGCAGTTCCCGACTTGTAATGGTGAAAAACACTGCATCTCACTAAGTGACATTGTTTAATGCGGTTTTACGACGGTTCATATCTTAACCTAACCTAACATTCGCACTTGTATTAAAAAACGCTCTATTACACTGTTTCGTTCACAATTAGGATATTTGCATAACCTCACAGTTTTTCACCAACTTATTGCAGTACAGAACGCTGTATCTCGCTAAATGACATCGTTCTTTAAGGTTTCACGATGCTTGCATGTGCTTTAACGAGAATATCACAACATAGCAGTTTCGCACTTGTA
Organism: Rhipicephalus microplus; assembly: GCF_043290135.1. Taxonomy (NCBI): domain Eukaryota; kingdom Metazoa; phylum Arthropoda; class Arachnida; order Ixodida; family Ixodidae; genus Rhipicephalus; species Rhipicephalus microplus. The sequence goes on from NW_027464606.1 coordinate 732,060, forward strand.
ACGGTACAACACGCAGTATTTGGCTTGTTCATGCCGTTTTGTGTGCTTTCACAACATTTCACCTATCGCAGTTTCGTACTCGCAATAAAACAACACTATCTCGTTAGATGACGTTGTTTTTGGTAGTCACGACGCTACCTAGCTTAAACTAACATAACTCAACCTAACATAACCTTCGCACTTCTATCGTTAGAAAACGTTTTACTCGCTACTTTACATTGCTTTCTACAACATTATGACGGTTTCAAGCGCTTTCACATTAGATATCACAGTTCCCAACTTGTAAAGGTGAAAAACACTGCATCTCACTAAGTGGCATTGTTTAATGCGGTTTTACGACGGTTCATATCTTAACCTACCTAACCTAACCTAACCTAACCCAACCTAACCTAACATAACCTAACCTAACCTAACCTAACCAAACCTAACCTAACGTAACCTAACCTAACCTAACCTAACCTAACGACGTTTGCAAGCGCTTTCACATTAGATATCGCAGTTCCCGACTTGTAATGGTGAAAAACACTGCATTTCACTAAGTGACATTGTTTAATGCGGTTTTACGACGGTTCATATCTTAACCTAACCTAACATTCGCACTTGTATTAAAAAACGCTCTATTACACTGTTTCGTTCACAATTAGGATATTTGCATAACCTCACAGTTTTTCACCAACTTATTGCAGTACAGAACGCTGTATCTCGCTAAATGACATCGTTCTTTAAGGTTTCACGATGCTTGCATGCGCTTTAACGAGAATATCACAACATAGCAGTTTCGCACTTGTAACGGTACAACACGCAGTATTTGGCTTGTTCATGCCGTTTTGTGTGCTTTCACAACATTTCACCTATCGCAGTTTCGTACTCGCAATAAAACAACACTATCTCGTTAGATGACGTTTTTGGTAGTTGCACGACGCTACCTAGCTTAAACTAACATAACTCAACCTAACATAACCTTCGCACTTCTATCGTTAGAAAACGTTTTACTCGCTACTTTACATTGCTTTCTACAACATTATGACGGTTTCAAGCGCTTTCACATTAGATATCACAGTTCCCAACTTGTAAAGGTGAAAAACACTGCATCTCACTAAGTGGCATTGTTTAATGCGGTTTTACGACGGTTCATACCTTAACCTAACGTAACCTAACCTAACCTAACCTTACCTAACCTAACCTAACCTAACCCAACCCAACCCAACCTAACCTAACCTAACCTAACCTAAACTAACCTAACCTAACCTAACCTAACCTAACCCAACCTAACCCAACCCAACCCAACCTAACCTAACCTAAGCTAACCTAACCTAAGCTAACCAAACCTAACCTAACCTAACTTAACCTAACCTAACGTAACCTAACCTAACCTAACCTATTCTAACGTAACCTAACCTTACCTGACCTAACCTAACCTAACGTAACCTAACCTAACCTAACATAACCTAAGGTAACCTAACCTAACCTAACCTAACGTAACCTAACCTAACCTAACCCAACCTAACCCAACCCAACCCAACCCAACAACACCCAACCCAACCTAACCTAACCTAACCTAACCTTACCTAACCTAACCTAACCTAACCTAACGTAACCTAACCTAACCTAACGTAACCTAACCTAACCTAACGTAACCTAACCTAACCTAACCTAACCCAACCTAACCTAACCTAACCTAACCCAACTCAACCCAACCTAACCTAATCTAACCTAACCTAACCTAACCTAACCAAACCTAACCTAACCTAACCTAACCTAACGACGGTTGCAAGCGCTTTCACATTAATTATCGCAGTTCCCCACTTTTAATGGTGAAAAACACTGCATCTCAGTAATTGACATTGTTTAATGCGGTTTTACGACGGTTCATATCTTAACCTAACCTAACATTCGCACTTGTATCTAAAAACGCTCTATTACACTGTTTTGTTCACAATTACGATACTTGCATAACCTCACAGTTTTTCACCAACTTATTGCAGTACAGAACGCTGTATCTCGCTAAATGACATTGTTCTTTAAGGTTTCACGATGCTTGCATGCGCTTTAACGAGAATATCACAATATAGCAGTTTCGCACTTGTAACGGTAGAACACGCAGTATTTGGCTTGTTCATGCCGTTTTGTGTGCTTTCACAACATTTCACCTATCGCAGTTTAATACTCGCTATAAAACAACACTATCTCGTTAGATGACGTCGTTTTTGGTAGTTTCACGACGCTACCTAGCTTAAACTAACCTAACCTAACCTAACCTTCGCACTTCTATCGTTAGAAAACGTTTTACTCGCCACTTTACAATGTTTTCTACAAGATTACGACGGTTTCATGCGCTTTCACATTAGATATCGTAGTTCCCGACTTGTAATGTTGAAAAACACTACATCTCACTAAGTGACATTGTTTAATGCGGTTTTACGACGGTTGATATGTCAACCTAACCTAACATTCGCACTTGTATCTAAAGACGCTCAATTACACTGTTTCGTTCACAATTACGATATTTGCTTGACCTCACAGTTTCTCACCAACTTATTACAGTACAGAACGCTGTATCTCGCTAAATGACATCGTTCTTTAAGGTTTCACGATACTTGCATGCGCTTTACCGAGAATGTCACAACATAGCAGTTTCGCACTTGTAACGGTACAACACGCAGTATTTGGCTTGTTCATGCCGTTTTGTGTGCTTTCACAACATTTTACCTATCGCAGTTTCGTACTCGCAATAAAACAACACTATCTCGTTAGATGACGTCGTTTTTGGTGGTTTCACGACGCTACCTAGCTTAAACTAACATAACTCAACCTAACATAACCTTCGCACTTCTATCGTTAGAAAACGTTTTACTCGCTACTTTACATTGCTTTCTACAACATTACGACGGTTTCAAGCGCTTTCACATTAGATATCGCAGTTCCTAACTTGTAAAGGTGAAAAACACTGCATCTCACTAAGTGACATTGTTTATTGCGGTTTTACGACGGTTCATACCTTAACCTAACGTAACCTAACCTAACCTAACCCAACCTAACCTAACATAACCTAACCTAACCTAACCAAACCTAACCTAACGTAACCTAACCTAACCTAACCAAACCTAACCTAACCTAACGACGTTTGCAAGCGCTTTCACATTAGATATCGCAGTTCCCGACTTGTAATGGTGAAAAACACTGCATCTCACTAAGTGACATTGTTTAATGCGGTTTTACGACGGTTCTTATCTTAACCTAACCTAACATTCGCACTTGTATTAAAAAACGCTCTATTACACTGTTTCGTTCACAATTAGGATATTTGCATAACCTCACAGTTTTTCACCAACTTATTGCAGTACAGAACGCTGTATCTCGCTAAATGACATCGTTCTTTAAGGTTTCACGATGCTTGCATGTGCTTTAACGAGAATATCACAACATAGCAGTTTCGCACTTGTAACGGTACAACACGCAGTATTTGGCTTGTTCATGCCGTTTTGTGTGCTTTCACAACATTTCACCTATCGCAGTTTCGTACTCGCAATAAAACAACACTATCTCGTTAGATGACGTTGTTTTTGGTAGTCACGACGCTACCTAGCTTAAACTAACATAACTCAACCTAACATAACCTTCGCACTTCTATCGTTAGAAAACGTTTTACTCGCTACTTTACATTGCTTTCTACAACATTATGACGGTTTCAAGCGCTTTCACATTAGATATCACAGTTCCCAACTTGTAAAGGTGAAAAACACTGCATCTCACTAAGTGGCATTGTTTAATGCGGTTTTACGACGGTTCATACCTTAACCTAACGTAACCTAACCTAACCTAACCTAACCTTACCTAACCTAACCTAACCTAACCTAACCTAACCCAACCCAACCCAACCCAACCTAACCTAACCTAACCTAACCTAAACTAACCTAACCCAACTTAACCTAACCTAACCTAACCTAACCTAACCCAACCTAACCCAACCCAACCCAACCTAACCTAACCTAAGCTAACCTAACCTAAGCTAACCAAACCTAACCTAACCTAACTTAACCTAACCTAACGTAACCTAACCTAACCTAACCTATTCTAACGTAACCTAACCTTACCTGACCTAACCTAACCTAACGTAACCTAACCTAACCTAACATAACCTAACGTAACCTAACCTAACCTAACCTAACGTAACCTAACCTAACCTAACCCAACCTAACCCAACCCAACCCAACCCAACCCAACAACACCCAACCCAACCTAACCTAACCTAACCTTACCTAACCTAACCAAATTATCCTTACCTAACCTGACCTAACCTAACGTAACCTAACCTAACCTAACCTAACGTAACCTAACCTAACCTAACGTAACCTAACCTAACCTAACCTAACCTAACCCAACCTAACCTAACCTAACCTAACCTAACCCAACTCAACCCAACCTAACCTAATCTAACCTAACCTAACCTAACCTAACCTAACCAAACCTAACCTAACCTAACCTAACCTAACGACGGTTGCAAGCGCTTTCACATTAATTATCGCAGTTCCCGACTTGTAATGGTGAAAAACACTGCATCTCACTAAGTGACATTGTTTAATGCGGTTTTACGACGGTTCATATCTTAACCTAACCTAACATTCGCACTTGTATTAAAAAACGCTCTATTACACTGTTTCGTTCACAATTAGGATATTTGCATAACCTCACAGTTTTTCACCAACTTATTGCAGTACAGAACGCTGTATCTCGCTAAATGACATCGTTCTTTAAGGTTTCACGATGCTTACATGTGCTTTAACGAGAATATCACAACATAGCAGTTTCGCACTTGTAACGGTACAACACGCAGTATTTGGCTTGTTCATGCCGTTTTGTGTGCTTTCACAACATTTCACCTATCGCAGTTTTGTACTCGCAATAAAACAACACTATCTCGTTAGATGACGTTGTTTTTGGTAGTCACGACGCTACCTAGCTTAAACTAACATAACTCAACCTAACATAACCTTCGCACTTCTATCGTTAGAAAACGTTTTACTCGCTACTTTACATTGCTTTCTACAACATTATGACGGTTTCAAGCGCTTTCACATTAGATATCACAGTTCCCAACTTGTAAAGGTGAAAAACACTGCATCTCACTAAGTGGCATTGTTTAATGCGGTTTTACGACGGTTCATACCTTAACCTAACGTAACCTAACCTAACCTAACCTAACCTTACCTAACCTAACCTAACCTAACTTAACCCAACCCAACCCAACCCAACCTAACCTAACCTAACCTAACCTAAACTAACCTAACCCAACTTAACCTAACCTAACCTAACCTAACCTAACCCAACCTAACCCAACCCAACCCAACCTAACCTAACCTATGCTACCCTAACCTAAGCTAACCAAACCTAACCTAACCTAACTTAACCTAACCTAACGTAACCTAACCTAACCTAACCTATTCTAACGTAACCTAACCTTACCTGACCTAACCTAACCTAACGTAACCTAACCTAACCTAACATAACCTAACGTAACCTAACCTAACCTAACCTAACGTAACCTAACCTAACCTAACCCAACCTAACCCAACCCAACCCAACCCAACCCAACAACACCCAACCCAACCTAACCTAACCTAACCTAACCTTACCTAACCTAACCTAACCTAACGTAACCTAACCTAACCTAACGTAACCTAACCTAACCTAACGTAACCTAACCTAACCTAACCTAACCCAACCTAACCTAACCTAACCTAACCCAACTCAACCCAACCTAACCTAATCTAACCTAACCTAACCTAACCTAACCAAACCTAACCTAACCTAACCTAACCTAACGACGGTTGCAAGCGCTTTCACATTAATTATCGCAGTTCCCCACTTTTAATGGTGAAAAACACTGCATCTCAGTAATTGACATTGTTTAATGCGGTTTTACGACGGTTCATATCTTAACCTAACCTAACATTCGCACTTGTATCTAAAAACGCTCTATTACACTGTTTTGTTCACAATTACGATACTTGCATAACCTCACAGTTTTTCACCAACTTATTGCAGTACAGAACGCTGTATCTCGCTAAATGACATTGTTCTTTAAGGTTTCACGATGCTTGCATGCGCTTTAACGAGAATATCACAATATAGCAGTTTCGCACTTGTAACGGTAGAACACGCAGTATTTGGCTTGTTCATGCCGTTTTGTGTGCTTTCACAACATTTCACCTATCGCAGTTTAATACTCGCTATAAAACAACACTATCTCGTTAGATGACGTCGTTTTTGGTAGTTTCACGACGCTACCTAGCTTAAACTAACCTAACCTAACCTAACCTTCGCACTTCTATCGTTAGAAAACGTTTTACTCGCCACTTTACAATGTTTTCTACAAGATTACGACGGTTTCATGCGCTTTCACATTAGATATCGTAGTTCCCGACTTGTAATGTTGAAAAACACTACATCTCACTAAGTGACATTGTTTAATGCGGTTTTACGACGGTTGATATGTCAACCTAACCTAACATTCGCACTTGTATCTAAAGACGCTCAATTACACTGTTTCGTTCACAATTACGATATTTGCTTGACCTCACAGTTTCTCACCAACTTATTACAGTACAGAACGCTGTATCTCGCTAAATGACATCGTTCTTTAAGGTTTCACGATACTTGCATGCGCTTTACCGAGAATGTCACAACATAGCAGTTTCGCACTTGTAACGGTACAACACGCAGTATTTGGCTTGTTCATGCCGTTTTGTGTGCTTTCACAACATTTTACCTATCGCAGTTTCGTACTCGCAATAAAACAACACTATCTCGTTAGATGACGTCGTTTTTGGTGGTTTCACGACGCTACCTAGCTTAAACTAACATAACTCAACCTAACATAACCTTCGCACTTCTATCGTTAGAAAACGTTTTACTCGCTACTTTACATTGCTTTCTACAACATTACGACGGTTTCAAGCGCTTTCACATTAGATATCGCAGTTCCTAACTTGTAAAGGTGAAAAACACTGCATCTCACTAAGTGACATTGTTTATTGCGGTTTTACGACGGTTCATACCTTAACCTAACGTAACCTAACCTAACCTAACCCAACCTAACCTAACATAACCTAACCTAACCTAACCAAACCTAACCTAACGTAACCTAACCTAACCTAACCAAACCTAACCTAACCTAACGACGTTTGCAAGCGCTTTCACATTAGATATCGCAGTTCCCGACTTGTAATGGTGAAAAACACTGCATCTCACTAAGTGACATTGTTTAATGCGGTTTTACGACGGTTCATATCTTAACCTAACCTAACATTCGCACTTGTATTAAAAAACGCTCTATTACACTGTTTCGTTCACAATTAGGATATTTGCATAACCTCACAGTTTTTCACCAACTTATTGCAGTACAGAACGCTGTATCTCGCTAAATGACATCGTTCTTTAAGGTTTCACGATGCTTGCATGTGCTTTAACGAGAATATCACAACATAGCAGTTTCGCACTTGTAACGGTACAACACGCAGTATTTGGCTTGTTCATGCCGTTTTGTGTGCTTTCACAACATTTCACCTATCGCAGTTTCGTACTCGCAATAAAACAACACTATCTCGTTAGATGACGTTGTTTTTGGTAGTCACGACGCTACCTAGCTTAAACTAACATAACTCAACCTAACATAACCTTCGCACTTCTATCGTTAGAAAACGTTTTACTCGCTACTTTACATTGCTTTCTACAACATTATGACGGTTTCAAGCGCTTTCACATTAGATATCACAGTTCCCAACTTGTAAAGGTGAAAAACACTGCATCTCACTAAGTGGCATTGTTTAATGCGGTTTTACGACGGTTCATACCTTAACCTAACGTAACCTAACCTAACCTAACCTAACCTTACCTAACCTAACCTAACCTAACCTAACCTAACCCAACCCAACCCAACCCAACCTAACCTAACCTAACCTAACCTAAACTAACCTAACCCAACTTAACCTAACCTAACCTAACCTAACCTAACCCAACCTAACCCAACCCAACCCAACCTAACCTAACCTAAGCTAACCTAACCTAAGCTAACCAAACCTAACCTAACCTAACTTAACCTAACCTAACGTAACCTAACCTAACCTAACCTATTCTAACGTAACCTAACCTTACCTGACCTAACCTAACCTAACGTAACCTAACCTAACCTAACATAACCTAACGTAACCTAACCTAACCTAACCTAACGTAACCTAACCTAACCTAACCCAACCTAACCCAACCCAACCCAACCCAACCCAACAACACCCAACCCAACCTAACCTAACCTAACCTTACCTAACCTAACCAAATTATCCTTACCTAACCTAACCTAACCTAACGTAACCTAACCTAACCTAACCTAACGTAACCTAACCTAACCTAACGTAACCTAACCTAACCTAACCTAACCTAACCCAACCTAACCTAACCTAACCTAACCTAACCCAACTCAACCCAACCTAACCTAATCTAACCTAACCTAACCTAACCTAACCAAACCTAACCTAACCTAACCTAACCTAACGACGGTTGCAAGCGCTTTCACATTAATTATCGCAGTTCCCGACTTGTAATGGTGAAAAACACTGCATCTCACTAAGTGACATTGTTTAATGCGGTTTTACGACGGTTCATATCTTAACCTAACCTAACATTCGCACTTGTATTAAAAAACGCTCTATTACACTGTTTCGTTCACAATTAGGATATTTGCATAACCTCACAGTTTTTCACCAACTTATTGCAGTACAGAACGCTGTATCTCGCTAAATGACATCGTTCTTTAAGGTTTCACGATGCTTACATGTGCTTTAACGAGAATATCACAACATAGCAGTTTCGCACTTGTAACGGTACAACACGCAGTATTTGGCTTGTTCATGCCGTTTTGTGTGCTTTCACAACATTTCACCTATCGCAGTTTCGTACTCGCAATAAAACAACACTATCTCGTTAGATGACGTTGTTTTTGGTAGTCACGACGCTACCTAGCTTAAACTAACATAACTCAACCTAACATAACCTTCGCACTTCTATCGTTAGAAAACGTTTTACTCGCTACTTTACATTGCTTTCTACAACATTATGACGGTTTCAAGCGCTTTCACATTAGATATCACAGTTCCCAACTTGTAAAGGTGAAAAACACTGCATCTCACTAAGTGGCATTGTTTATTGCGGTTTTACGACGGTTCATACCTTAACCTAACGTAACCTAACCTAACCTAACCTAACCTTACCTAACCTAACCTAACCTAACCTAACCCAACCCAACCCAACCCAACCTAACCTAACCTAACCTAACCTAAACTAACCTAACCCAACTTAACCTAACCTAACCTAACCTAACCTAACCCAACCTAACCCAACCCAACCCAACCTAACCTAACCTATGCTACCCTAACCTAAGCTAACCAAACCTAACCTAACCTAACTTAACCTAACCTAACGTAACCTAACCTAACCTAACCTATTCTAACGTAACCTAACCTTACCTGACCTAACCTAACCTAACGTAACCTAACCTAACCTAACATAACCTAACGTAACCTAACCTAACCTAACCTAACGTAACCTAACCTAACCTAACCCAACCTAACCCAACCCAACCCAACCCAACCCAACAACACCCAACCCAACCTAACCTAACCTAACCTTACCTAACCTAACCAAATTATCCTTACCTAACCTAACCTAACCTAACGTAACCTAACCCAACCTAACCTAACGTAACCTAACCTAACCTAACGTAACCTAACCTAACCTAACCTAACCTAACCCAACCTAACCTAACCTAACCTAACCTAACCCAACTCAACCCAACCTAACCTAATCTAACCTAACCTAACCTAACCTAACCAAACCTAACCTAACCTAACCTAACCTAACGACGGTTGCAAGCGCTTTCACATTAATTATCGCAGTTCCCCACTTTTAATGGTGAAAAACACTGCATCTCAGTAATTGACATTGTTTAATGCGGTTTTACGACGGTTCATATCTTAACCTAACCTAACATTCGCACTTGTATCTAAAAACGCTCTATTACACTGTTTTGTTCACAGTTACGATACTTGTATAACCTCACAGTTTTTCACCAACTTATTGCAGTACAGAACGCTGTATCTCGCTAAATGACATTGTTCTTTAAGGTTTCACGATGCTTGCATGCGCTTTAACGAGAATATCACAATATAGCAGTTTCGCACTTGTAACGGTATAACACGCAGTATTTGGCTTGTTCATGCCGTTTTGTGTGCTTTCACAACATTTCACCTATCGCAGTTTAATACTCGCTATAAAACAACACTATCTCGTTAGATGACGTCGTTTTTGGTAGTTTCACGACGCTACCTAGCTTAAACTAACCTAACCTAACCTAACCTTCGCACTTCTATCGTTAGAAAACGTTTTACTC